>NW_004955457.1:5780718-5781713 GCF_000276665.1 Chinchilla lanigera
TTTTTTTTTTTTTTGTAGACCTGTTAATTGCCTTTTTGCATTTCATCTGCATATTTCTTTTTCCTTCTTCTTCTTTTTCTTTTTTTCTTTTCTTTTTTTTTTTTTTTTTTTTTTTTGAGATAGGATATCGCTATGTAGCCCAGGCTGGCTTGAAATTTGCTACGCTCTTCCTGCCTCAGCCTCCCACGTGCTGGGATTATAGGCATGCACCACTATACCTTCTTTCTCTTTCTGTACAGGCCGCTTCTTCCTCATCTTCATTTATTTGTATCTTCCTGACTGCTCCATTCACTGCCTCCCTCTTTCCTCCCTTCCTTTCCCTCTTTACCAACTTTCTCCAAGTTTACCAACTTCTTATTCAGCTGAAGTTCTTCTCCACGAAACTCACTGACTGGGCCCTTCTCTGTCCATTACCTTATGACTATAGTCCCTTATACTTACTTGCTTTCATTTGAAGTACCTTACATTGCTAATTAAGCCTCCTGGAAATTGAAAAAATTCCCCGCCACCCCCACTTTCTATGCTTTATGTCAATCTCTTTTACATATAGGATAAAAATACCAAGCTATGTGAATACATGAGGCACTTCAAACTATGCCACCATATTAGGAAATTTTCCCTGAAGAGATAATTAATTTACATCTTCTTATGGAATGAAGTGTGTTCCCACCTGAGCATTCTCATTTCCAATGTGCCTGTATGGAGATAAGGCTTTAGGGGTAATTAAAGTTAAATGGGGTCATCAGGGTGGGCTTTAATCCCCTGGGATTAAGTCTTTTTTTTTATTTTTTATTTTATTTTTTATTTTTTTTAATTTATTTTAAGAGTAAAAGGACAGCATATTAACAAACAGACATCCATTTACAAAACAGCATAAGAACAGTACATGCAATACAGAGCTATAGACAAAGTGGTAGGAAATTAACAATGGTTATTGCATTACATATTGATATGTCCAAACTGGTTTCTCAGAAAAACAAATAGAGACATGCAAG
>NW_004955457.1:5782028-5866539 GCF_000276665.1 Chinchilla lanigera
TTTTCTCCGGTACCGGGAACCGAACTCACGACCTTGCGCTTGCCAGGCAGGCGCTTTGCCGCTGAGCTAAATCCCCAGCCCCCGAGATAATGCATTGCTTACACATGGGCGTCTGGTTTATTTCTCTTATGAGTATGGTCCCTACTTGTGACCATTTACCTGTAAAATCCTCAAGTTTGTCTTTATTTATAGCTGAACAATATTCCTTATATAAAAGGGATTAAGTCTTTATAAGAAAGGGAAGAGGCACTGGAGTGTTCTCTGTCCACAAACACAAAGAAATAGAATCTTTCCTTCACCAGACTTTAGGGGCTTCTCTGAGTTCTCTTCTTGACTAGTACATGACTTTAGCCCCTGTCCTTACAAATCCAGTTTTAACAAGAATCCTGCTAGGTCACTTTAGAGAGAATCTCACACTATTGATATTTGCTGATGCTGGGGAGCTGATCAAGTTCCCAGTGGCTCACCAGTCTGAGCTGTTGACTTGCCTTCAGCAAGAATCCAATTCAGTAGGTTTAGCAAGAAGCACCCTATGCTCGATATCTCTTCTCAGTAATTTCCACACACTAATCCTTTACTCTGTTCATCAGGTATAAATCCACAACAGCCTTTGCTCTGCATGAGAGTTGAACTCGAATTCTTTCCCTATTACAACATATGGGGATGAGGTGGTCATTCACTAGCCAGGAGGAGGTACCTCAGCAGAAACCAGCCCAAAAAATCCCAGTATGTAGCCTCCAGAACTGTAATAAAGTAAATGTCTGCTGTATAAAATGCCTAGTCCATGGTACCCTTTTATGAGAGCCTAGGCAGAGTAATCCACATTCTTACCATTGTCTCTTTTTTAGACATTATCACCAATGTGTAGAGTTTACATTTGTTTTATGTCTGCCTGCTCTACCCCAATTAATCTGTACCCTTTTTCTTATTTACCACACTATAATTCCAGTCTAGTAGCAAAACATTTGCTCAGTAACTATTCAACAGTGAATGAACAACTGAGGTGTTTCAGGAAAGGGAAAGATGCGCTTGGCACTGGTTAATTTTGTGCACATCAGCTCTTCTGTTATGAGTAATGGAATCTCCTTATGCCTGGTTTAATGCCTCCGTTTTAAAAGTACGTGGATTAGTGAATGTCCGATGAATAGGAAAGATGACAGTGTATTTTCTTAACTATTCTAATTAGAAATGAAACTCAGTGTTTAAATTAAAAAATAATCTCTCAAACTTTGGATATGCAAACTGTGTCAGAACCGTGGCCCACCACTTACTAGTTGTGCAATGCTGGGTAGAACTTCTAGCTTTCTGGATCTTCAGTGTTAGCAATAAAAAGATTATTCCTGAGACTTTACACCATTATTGCAAAAATTCAATTAAATCATGTGCTTAGAAGAGTGCTGTGAGAATTGCAGGAAACTGCAGTGTCATTATCAGTCTTCAAATAGCACTTCCTCACCAATTAGCACTGCTGCATTCTCAGGAAGAAACGATGCATCAACTGGAGTGGAATCCCTCCGTCCCCACTGATCTGTGGTTTCTTAGCTACAGCAAATCCTTTTAGTTTCACTCAGAATCCAATGCTCTTGTAAGTCCTTAAGACATAGGGTGTCTTTGAGAACGACTGCGCCAGAGAAAGAACACATTTCATTCACTAAGAGCCCAGAGTTCACCTGCTGAGAGCCATCTGTCAACCTGCAGCAGCATATAGAGATTTCATCCAAGAGGCATTTGGCTGAACCAGGGAAAAACGGCACCATGCTAATTTGGAGGCCAACGCAAGCATTCAAATTCCAGCTGTGGTGCAAAGAAATCCCAGTTCAGCTGGCTGGTGGTGTTCTCTGCCCGAGTGCTGATATTCCTGACTGCAGAAAATTTGGGAGGGTAAGCACTTAGAAGAGGCACACCACATCCCACACCTGACTGTGCTGCAATCATCTGGCTGGAAAAACGAAATTCTGACAAATCTACTTTTAGCCCAAAGAGCTGAAAGCTCCCGAAGCGGAGGGATTTCATCAGCTCACTAGAGTCTTGAGGAAGCACTTACAGTTAAGCAGGATCTCCAGCTGGCTCGGCCCTTCATCTCTGCTGCACATTCTTCAAGAGGCAATGGTGGTGAGGAGCACGGTGGGAGCTTAGCTGGCCCTGCCCCTCCCTCTTCTGTAATATCTTCTTTCCCTCCCTGAAGTCATTTTCTTAAATGTTGCAACCAATGTTTTATACTACTAAAGAAACTGCCTTTACATTATAAAGAATGACCCACTAAAGAATAACCCCCTTTAAAAAGAGATCTCTCAATTGAGTGAGAATATTACATACCTACCGGGTGGGAAAATGTATCAACATAAAAGCTAACCTTGAAATATATCTGCATCCGCTATGTTAGCCCTCCTAAATGTTCTGGAAATTCTGCCACAACATTCCTAGCTGTGCAATACATGTGTAAATATAAGAAATGGGAAGATGCATGCACAAGGCCGGCTTTCATCAGGTGATACCTGCAAAGGATGTATCATTACGATTTCACCAGAAAGAAAAAGAAAAAAAGGACTTCGCATAGAGATGTTGGAAAGAGTTTACCTCCCTATAAATAGGAGGCAAAGAAGGAGGCAGTTCCGCTGCTGGGGAGCTCTTTTAAAATGTTTCCTCTCTCCTTTATTATTCTGTGGGGCCATGCAATTCCCCCATTTGTGCTGTTTTCAGAAGGGTGTTCTATTATTATGCTTTATTTAATTGGCTTAGATTTAAGTAAACAGATTCAACAGAGGTAAAGGGCAATGGGAACGAAGGGAGGAGGCCCACAGGAGGAGGGGCAGGGAGGCTGGAGAGACAGGGACAGCAGGGTGCTGCCAAGCCAGAGCACCCGGCAGTGGTGTTCACCAAAGACTAATTTAAAGCTCCTCTTAATGCCTATAATCAAGCCACATGTGTCTGATTAATACATATGAAAATAAGATTAAAGTCTAAACTAAAAAACCACAGCAAGTGAGCCAGTGAGCCTGTCAGTATCCCAGCGGCTCTAATGATTATTACTCCAAAGGAGGGTGAGGGATGCCTGGGTTCCCCTGGCTGCCCCAGGCTCCCCTGGGACCATCTCTGATACTTATACTATCACAACGGTACTACAAGCCTATTCTAGGCCAGTGAATAGCCACAGACTTAAAATATGCTATCTTTCAGAACTGTGGCTCTGAACAGTTAAGGTCCTGGAAAAGAAAGTGTCTGAGTGGTCCAGCCCAAGTGTGGGCTAGTCACCCCCAATTACTCCCAACTTGCCCATCTATCTGAAGCCTCCCCAGTATTGTGAAGGCTGGAGGGCTGGAACTACAGTGACTTGCATGATGGCACCATCAATGGGGACTTTGGCTTTAAGGGAGATTTTAGGAGGACTTTCTTAATGAAGGACTTCAGATTCTTTTTCAGAGGAGATCAATTTCAATATACAATTTCAATTACAGTTTCAAGCTATAATTTTCAATATATAGATCTTTTACTTCCTTTGTTAGATTGATTCTCAAGTATTTTCATTTTTTGAATGCTGTTGTGAAAGGTGCAGTTTTCTTAATTTCGCTCTCCTTGAGTTTGTTTTTTATGTACAAGAATGCTATTGATTTGAGAGTTGACTTTGTATCCTGCTACATTACTGAATTTGGATATTAAATCTACATATCTTTAGGTGGAGTTTTTGGAGTCTTCTATATAGATTAGCATGTCATTTGCAAATAACTAAACTTCTTCCTTTTCTATCCTTATTCCTTTTATTTCTTCCTCTTGTCTAATTGCTCTGGCTAATGTTTTCAGAACTAAATTGAATAGTGGGCATCCATGTCCTGTTCCTGATATTACAGTGAAAGCTTTCAGTTTTTGACCATTTATTATGATGTTGGCTGTTGGTTTGTCATACATGGCTTTTATCCGGTTGAGGTAAAGACCATCCATTCCAATTTTTTGTAGCATTTTTTTACCATGAATGGGAGGGGATAGAGGGAAGGAAGGAAGGGAAAAGGAGGAAAAGATATAAATATGATAAAATGAAAGCAAAGCTTTGTGAATTGGAAGGGGAAGATGGGTTGAAGGGAGTGCAGCAGGTTGGGAAAAAGAGCAATAAAAGTATTTCATGTACAGGTACAAATTCCCTATGATGAATATGATCTTTATGTATATCTAAATTGTACCAATAAACATAATTAAAAAGAACACTGAAGTTGGGAAAATAGATCTTTACTAACTTTTTTAAAACTTTGAGACAGGGTCTCGCTGGTTATGTAGCCCAGGTTGCCCTCAAATATGTCATAATCCTCCTGTCTCAGCTTCTGGAGCACTGGGATTACAGCATGTGGCATCACACCCAGTTCTACTAATGTGTTGAGACAAGAATCCTTAACTCTCAAGGGGAAGCTATAACCTTCTCTCTTCTTAAGTAATATTTCCTGTGACATCTGTTTTAAAATGACATTTTTATGCCTTACAGGAGTCCAGGCATTATCAAAAAAGACATTTACTACTCATTTCTCACCATGTTCTCAAATACTCTAATTTATGACATGAGATAAGAATCACTAAAATTTTTGGTATCAATATAAATGTTTAATAGTTTTCTCATTCTTTTAAAAATTGCTTGCTACAGTTGGCTGTTGAATAGTGCTGTCTGTATCCAATAGGGCTGTAAGGAATATTATTTATGCAATTATAGGGAAGCTGATAAACTGAGAACAACAAACTCAGCTAAACTGTTGATTTCCATTTTCTGGAAAATTTTCTTTTTTTTAATATTTTACAAGTGAAGGGTTATTGTTCTTAAATAATTTAAAAACCTTTTCCCCAAAATGAATGAGTTTTTAAAAGTAAAGTGGTATAGTTGTAATAAAGGTACCTTAAATGCCAAGTTTAATATTTTACTTGGATGACTTCATAATTAGAAGTAAACATACTTTTAAATTACAACTACAGTAACAATTAGAAAATTTAATATTTGTCATTCTGAAATATTGCAAAAATTTATATCATGCTGGTAAAGACTTTGAGCTCTTTTCAAGTAAAAGCCTATATATTCAGGCAATTTTCACAATTTTTTGAAAAATCAATGATTTCATTATTCTTGCCCAATAAAGGTCTTGCATGAAATAAAATGAGGTTCATGTTCTAGAGCACATACATATCACAGATTGGTCTCTCTTAGGTAAAGATCTTATTAAAGCTTATGTTTTAAAACAAGCCAACAGATCAGATGCTGGTAGGCTGTAAGATTACTTTATTTACTGTAATGTTTGATTTTCCATTGTATTCTCTAGTTTGTCAACTTGATTGATGTAAGGGTTTAGTGGTGCACACTTCTGGGTGTTTCGGTTGGGTCATGAAGGAGTGAGTGGCCTTGGAGGCTATGTCTGGTCCTTGACTCTTTCTCTCTGGTGCTCCTTCCCTGCTGTGCTTCCTGTGCACCATGAACTAAGCATCTTTGTCTGCTGCACCCATTTGCCCTGATGTTCCTGCCCTAAGGACAGCTGATTATGGACTGAATCCCTTGAAACCCAAAGCAAGTGAAACCTCTTCCTGACTGAGACATTCTCTGCTTCTTAAATTGTAGCAGCTTGAAGTAGTTTTCTGATTCTCACAGCAGTCCTGCCTACTAAAGTGTTACCTCTAAAAGTTTCTTTTAGAGAAGTGTCAGACAATTGTGCTTCACAAGAGAGATTCATGTGTCACACCTGGCTCATTTTAAATCTGTAATATTGTTGGTGTCACTGGGTTTTAGCGGGTGTTAACTGCGGTTGTAACAGGACCATACAGAAATCCATTTGCTTTCTTTTTCTTGATACTTCTTGCAGTGAAGAGTTGGCATAGCAGTACCAGCAAGAAGTAATATGAAAGAATAGAGACAAAGGCTTTGAGATTTAGCCAGATCTCAGCATAGCAACTTATGTTTTTCCATTGGTCCAAAAGTTTTTCATCTATGAATTACAGATAGTATCTAGTTTTTTGTAAAATAATTTTAAAAACTAGAGATACATTAAAGTTTTTTTTTACATAGGGTCCAATTATCTGTGTGGAACCTATATATCCATCCATCCTGTGTGTATTTCATGGTGTTAGTATTGTGATATAAATCAATGAACTGAATAAACCTGGGATTGTCGAAATGTTGAACAAAGAACAGTTGCTGTTTACTGCTGTGATATAGTACTTTGCAGGTCTCTTAATTTAAACTTCAATGTCTTGAGTTCCAACCTAAGAATTCTGAATCTACAAGTCTATAAGTACTATCTATAAGTACTCACTATGATCCCTAAGAATATGATTCAGAGACTGTAATTTGAGAAATAACTGCTATTAATATATAATTTATTCTACAGGTATAATGATGTTTTTTATTTTAAAGAGAAAAAAACAATAACAAAATAACAACAACAAAGACAAAAACAAAACAACACAAAAACAATGAAAATGATACAGGATTTCAAAACAAGATGATAGGAATTAACAATGCTTGTTATGTTACATATTGTTATCTTCAACAAAGTTGCTCAGATTACTAGATGTAAGAATGCAAGATTGATCAAATAATTAAAGAGAATAAAAAATAAAAATAAAAAACATTATTAATGATACAGAGTTTCATATGTATGTATATATAAGGATAGCTGGGATAATTGTACTGTTGATGTCTATTGGTTTATTGAAAGGAACAGTTAATGCTTACATTTTTTTCTTAACCAATTTTGCATGCTTGTATCTGGTAATCTGAGCAACTAATTTGAAGACAACAATATGCAATATAAGAACCATTATTGAATTCCTACCATCTTGTCTATAGGTATAATCTATTATTCTTTCAGTAGATTTGTTTTTAAAAGAGGATATTATTCTTAAGATAGTAGCTTAGTATTAGCTATTAGCTTAAATGTTTATTATTTTTAACTATAAGGTCTTAAACTTATGCATGACAAAAAATAAGCATAAATAATTTTTAATGGTAATTTAAGGGTTTTTTTTTCCTCTTTCTAAAAGTGCTGTATTTAATTTTTGTTTGTGACAGACTCTTTGTAGAATTTAATGAAAGCTCTGAATTCATGCCAAGCAAGCATGACCTTTACATTTACAAAAGCTTCCTGGGTCCCATTCATATACTGCCTGGGAAAGGTGAGCCTCAAGTTCAAAGCACTTGGGCTAAAGAATTAGGTATTAACCATTTGGAATTTAGAGAAAGGTTTATGCCTTCTTTAGGTATTGCATGTCTAAAATATGGTTATTGTACATCAGAAAAATGTGACCTTTCTACATCTACTTATTACTTTTCAAGTAGCCTTGATTGTTTATTCTGCTGAAGGGTCAAAAAGAATAGTTCTTTATAGAACAGAATTGCAGCACTCTAATAAGGCAGCTATGAAAATAACACAAGTTCTTACTTTGGGTAACTAGGAATTTAGTAAACACATACAATGAAAATTTAGAAAACTATAGATGTTACCACGTGTTGGCATAACAGATATGTTTTACCCTATACATTTCACCTTCCTTAATAAATTTAAGTCATGCAAAAATATGTAAGGGAATGTATATCTTTCCTTTTGCTTTCATTACTCCTGGAATTAAAATACTTCAGTTGTCCAATTTTCTTAAACTAGAAATAAATACCCTTCTGTTGTGCTGGAAGACCTTGCATCACCTGTCCTTACCTCTCCACCCTCACCCTACCCCTTGCTACTCCTATGCTCTGCTCTCCTGTAATACTGCACTTCTGTAATTCCTTCTTATAAGCTGTGCTCCCATACCCATAATGTCTTTGCATGTACTTTCTCACTTTTTCACTTTCCATTGACAACAGTTCAATAATACTTCCTGGCAAATGCGGTTCCTGAATTTCTCCCTTGCAGCCTTTGTCATGATTCCAAACTTGCATTTAATTGTGTGATTATTTGAGCAAGAACTTATTTCTCTCTAGACTGACCTTTTTCTTCTCTAGACCATCTTTGAAGACAGGGATCATAATTACATTAACCATAATATCAGGAGGTAGTGTTCTACAAGTATTTATTAACTATATGGAAGAAGGGACAAAAGAATGTATGAGTGAATGGGTCATATTATATCAACCTATCATCTAAAGTAAGAAACACACTAGCTGCATAAAAATGTAGTAATATATCTTTGGACCTCAGTTTTATGTGCATAAAAGGAGTACTGAATTAAATAGCCCTGAATTTTCTTTGTTTTAAAATTTAAAAATGACCCACCAACCCAAATGATCATCAACTGATGAATAGACTAATAGGATGTGGTACATCCATTCAATAAAATATTACTCAACCACACAAAATGAAATACTGAAACAATGATAATATCTGATTTTCATCCGAGTGAAAGAAGCCTCTCATAAAAGAATATTTATTGTATGTTCATAATAATAATGACAGTAAGAGTTAAAATTGGAAAAGGAGATTTAGAGAAATAGGGAGGGAGGTAGATAGAAAGAGGAAGGAGATTAAAAAAGATTCAAGCTGTGTTATATACATGCACCTACTCCCCAAGATGAATGTAAACATCATGTACTGCAAACATGTACTAATAAAATAAAAAAGACTATGTATTATTTATATAACATGTCCACAAATTCACAGAGATACACAGTAGGCTGGGGGGTTTCCAAGGGAGCCGTGATGTAGAAATTGAGTGAATGCAAATGGCTAGGGTTTCCTTTGCAGGCACTGAAAGTATTTTACAATTAGTGAAAATAATTGAGTAACTATGGATATACCAAAAAACCACTGAATTGTAAAAATTAAAAGGGTAAATCTGTCATGTGAATTACATCTCAAGATAGTTGCTACTGATAAAAAACCCAGTGATCCAGTGGCAAATGTTAGTTCATGATCTTAATGCTAAAACCTAAACTTAATGAAATATTGACTTTTAAAAGCGATTTAAGCTATTTTTCAGAGATACCTAAGTACAAGCGTGGGGAAATAATGGAACAAAATATTAAGGATATCTCGATTATTTCTTCATTTGTTCATATGTATCAGACAATGAATTATACCCTGTCTACTTGGACCCTATTAAAAATACATAAAAACCCACCCTCATCTCAAGAAGCTTGCATAATCATATCTGCGATGGCCATTAGGTAGGACAAAGCATAGGGTGAGAGTAGAGAAGACAGGGAATCAAAGGAAAGATTATGTTCCATTTCTGATATTCCAGAGAGCATGATACTTAAGCTTTGTAAAATTCCGTAAGATTTGGGATGTGGGGTGGCAGAATAGGAAACTGAAGAACAACAGAAGCAAAAGAGCAGAGAATTGGGGGAAATAAAGTTCGAAACCTATGTTGGGATGATAGGGCATGGAATCCTATTTGGAAAAATGAATATTTATTCTGTAGTAATGGGAAATTTTGGGGTGCTGTAAGATAAGATACAATCAGTTGTGCTTTATTTACAAAGATTAAGTCTGAATTGAAAGAATAACTACATGAAATATATGTGGAACACGAATCTTGGGATAAACCAAATCATGGGAAAGACCATTCATGGAGTGGTAGAATAAGGAAAAGCCCCTAAAGACAATAATGAAGAAACAAGACAGTTCATTGTTGTAGGATCTAATCAAAAGGAGATTTTTGAGGAGAAACAGGTGGCTACTAAGAGTATCTTTTTAGAAATATGTACAGTATTTAGTCTTTGTATCAGACTTTTGATATTTTATAGTTTGTCTAAGTTTACCAACCCATGAGCCAAAATAAACTTTTTCCTTCTTTTTAAAGTTGCCTATCTCTGTTATTTTTCACAGTGACTGAAAGCTAACGCAGGTAGGGAAAAAATCTAGTGAAGTACTAAAGACAGAATGGGAGAGATTAAAAATAAAGCAATAAATGCAGTGGACATACAAGAGAGTTTGAACAGGAAACGGAATATTAAAATGGTAGCTAGATAGGAATTAGCAGCTCCAAACAATAAACTTTGGTTAGTGACCCTCAGAATGAGGATACTGAGGTAAAAAAGTGCCAGATTGGTCAAGATCCGTGCCCTGAGCTAAGGTTGTAACAGAATTTTAAATTGTGGACTTTTGAGAGGGAGGAAGGGGAATAATTTATCATTTCTCAAAATTCGCTCTGGGCTAATCCCAGAGTCAAATTTTTTTTAATCTCTTCCACCATCTATCTAGTCTATGATCAGTTGTTTCTTCTTGTATTTGAGTGTATATCTCAAGACACTGAAAGAAGAACTAAATATTCAGGACATGTTCCGACTTTTGAAAATGCTGCAAATGTTCAGCTATACTCAATCGTTTCTCAGTCTGATTTCTTGACTACTTAAAAGTGTACCTGAGAGATATATATTGTAATATAGAGATATGGTAAGTCAATACATTTTCTGGTTATGTGCTTATAGAAATTGTAGATGCTATTATTAATCGTGAAAAACACAAGAACTTCAAAATACATTTAAGGTTAACAAATATTTCTGCTGGAGATTAACAGGAAATATATCCAATGATATAGTTAGTATCATTAATGCTATGAAGTACTGGAGCATCTCCTTAAAGCATGGATATTAGATCCTTCCCACATCTCTTGAGTTAGCATTTGACATTTTGCTGTTATTGTTTCTTTAATGACAACCTAATTATGCAGTTACTCATTTCAAAAAAAAAGATGGACTCATAGATGGAAAGTCAAATGATTCATAGACATTATCTCAACTATAAAATGTCATTATTTTTTTTACATTCAAAATGATGTCATTGAAACAGAAAAAAAGGCTTTGTGCAGATTATTCTAAAGTTCCTCTAAGTGCCCAAGTTAATAGAGATAGATGCTAATCAACTAGCTTTTAACGAGGTGGGTCCAACAGATGAAAGTACCGTATTTTTAGCTCTAATTTCCCAGTTCTTTCTTACATGTTAAAACCAAGGGAAACAATCTTCCCTTTTTGAGGGCTTAATAATTAAAAATGTGTAGTCTTACCTGGAAATTCTGCATTTCTTTTATGTTTGAACCCATAAACAAATGCACACACACACACACACACACACACACACACACACACACACACACACACAGAGTCTTCAGGTAATTTTCTGAAAGGACCAGAAAGCAAAAAGACTGAATAATTTCCTACTAATAGCCCTCTTTCGTGGTGTTGGTCAAATCAAAGGATGATCTCTTAGAGAAAAGGCTTGATATATGATTTTGAGTGAAGAAGGGCAACTCACAAATTTGGGAAATTCACAAATTTGGAAAATTTCTTTTCTACTGAATTCTTTTTTTATTGCATGGTTTCTTTTACATGAGAAACTAAAAGTATAAATAAAAGAGCAAAATAAAAGAAGATTGGAAGCAGGGTGGTAGAGCCTTTGCAGATGGCAAGGGATCTAGGGATGGAAAGAGAAGGGATGGCAGAGAGGGGAGGGGGAGGGGAAGTAAAAAGGACTACAATGCGATATGTGCAGGTACCAACTCCCCATGGTGAATGTGTTCATTATGTACCGCCAACACATACTAACAAAAATTTAAAGGGTGAAAAACGGCTGAGCGTGCGGCTGAGTGGTAGTGGCTAGCATGCACAAGGCTCTGGATTCCATTCCCAGCACTCCCACCCGTAAAACTTTGTAACTCCTGCATACAATCTCACCTTCTGGGTCTGCTGAAAGGATGCTGCCTTGGGTGTAAGAAGACCCAAGTTGGCTAGGCATGTGCAGTGCTTGGCATAAACACATGCACAGCAGAAGGCCATCTCTTGTTCTCCAATATAGTGTTTAAAAATACCTATTACCAAGCCCACTGTGGTGCCACACACCTGTAATCCTAGCACTTGGGAGGCTGAGGCAGGAGGATTGCTGTGAATTTGAGGCCAGCCTAGGTTATATAGTGAGTTCAAGGCCAGCCTGGATTACATAGAGAGACTCTGTCTCGAAAACAAAATAAAACAAAGACAGCAAACTTGAAAAAGCAGTAGACAAGCAGCACAGAGTTTAGATTTCTGCTGGGGTCTGCACATAGGCACATCATCAGCCGTGAGTTTACCTGGCCTATGGCATCTTTCTTTGAGACTGAGAGTCCCAGAGAGCAGTAATCAGTACCTAGGATTTGCACGGATGCCCAGTGGACATCATCCAGTTGCAGACCCACTGGAGCAACACCTGGAAAGAGGGCTAAGGGCCCCTTGTTGCTTACAGGTTTGCCATGAACTGGTTCTCCTCTGTTATGCCGCTCTCCCATGCCACCCTGCCATGGAGCCAGCCAATAATGAACTGAAACCTCTACAAATTGTGAGCTGCAATAAACTTTTTTTCCCTTAACTTTGGGTGTTGGGTATTTTGTCTCAGCAATGAGAAAAACTAAGACACTCAGGTAATGTGGGGAGTATTTATTACAGTTGGGACATCCAAATGTTTCTGTATTTATTGAGACATCATCTTGCTGGCTTTGAACTCACTATGTAGGGCAGGCTGACCTCAAACTCTGGTGAGCCTCCTGGCTCAGCCTTGCTAGTGCTGGGATTATGGAAGTGAGAAACCATGCCTGGTTTGGGGGACAAATATTTTAAAAACTCAGAGTCTCACTTAAGCAGGGTTCTACCCCTCCCACTTTCATGTCTAGATTCAAATGTCTTTTTAGCCAGTTCCTTTCTGCAGCCTACTTAAAATTCCCATGGCCCTCCCACACTCCACCTCACACACTGCGCATTTTATTCATTTCTCTTCCTGCTCATAGATCTCACAGATCGTGAGCTCCAAAGCGGCCGGGATACAGTAGCAGGTCAATAAATTTTGGTTAAGCTTATTAATGGCACTCAGCAGGGTCTGCAGGGAAGCAGCCACCTAGGGCTTCTGCTTGGCTTCGCAGAACCAGATCCACTGCCCTAGCAAGGATCCAAGAGGTTCCCAGGCTTGCTCTCAGCCTGTGTCCCCAGGTCCTGGTTTTCACTCACGGGCCCAAGTCGCCATTTCCGAGCCTCAGAGCCCTTCTCTCCTCACTTCTCAGAGATCCACTGAACTCTTTTATCAGAACATGAACGCAGTCACTCACCAACTGACCACTTAAAATAATCATCCATTTGAGCATCCATCCATTCCCTGGTTAATATTAGCTCTTATCCATTTTCAAAACGTCAAGGTGTTTACTTTTTAAGATGTTAATATCTGGCAACGCAACATAACTTAGACGGCAATGGACTGCATATTTAAATTTCAAGTCTTGCAAGAGATGCAGGATTAAGAGCAGGAAAACAACGCTGGAGAAGTACTCAAGCAGCAGGTAAATTAGAGAAATGGAGACTCAGCATTACCGGAAAGAAGAAAACCACAAGGATTAGACCCCGCCATTCAGCTTCACGGGTAATTAAACACATAATTCTTTGTGTATTATAATAATTATCAGGAATCTAGGAAAAAATGGTCAAGCCCTAGAATATTTTTACAAACAGTGCTTTTTTTTGTGGTACTGGGGATTGAACACAGGTCCTTCACACTGAACTACGTCCCCAGCCTTCTTTTATTTTTGAGACAGAGGCAGTTAATCCCTATGTTGCCCAAGCTGGCTCAATCTTGTGATCTTCCTGCCTCAGCCTCCTCCAAGAGTGCTGGGATTAACCCCATGCACAACCACAGCTCTCTAAAAGCAGCCTTTTAGAGGAGTAAGTTGAAAAAGCAGAATGTGATATAACGGAGGTTGACTTGTACCAAATTGATCTATGTTTGAGGAAGACTCATGTTAAAAGTTCCCTTTTGTGATACTAATTTTTGCCAGAAAATGAGTCCTTTTTTAAGTACATTGTCTGTAAAATATCTAATTTTGAGTAAATCTTATCCTTAAGTATTTCACGCAAAACTGTTTGAGATATTAAATTAAGTTTCACCAAGACATGTCAGTGGAGAGCATTACTACTAAATACTGTATTTTAAAAATTCTTTCTAGAATAGTCCACTTACTTCTGTACAAATGTTTTATTCTCAGAGCTTCTTCACCTTTACATGTATAAACACATACTCTTTTGGTATATTTTTGCTGAACTAACAAAAATACTGTTTAAAAATGTTTAAAAATCTTTGTCTCTTTGATTACACCTAACATACCATAACCGTCCAGTCTTATTCAATAGCCCCTGGAATTTTTAGCATTTTTATGGGAAAGCTATTCAATGTGGGAGTTTACTGCAGTCTGCACAAGTATTCTTTTTTGGGAATTGCCAACACTAACGCTTTGTCTTTCCTGTCTGCTTACACAGTATGCCTGGCAAACTATAATTATCAGTATTTTCTCTTCTGGCAGGATGATTATTTGTTATTTTTGCTTAAGTAATAAGAGAACCTAATATTGTTCTTCCACAAACCAGAAACGTGTGCACAGTGTGGAAAGACCAGATCTGCTCACCACAAAGTAGACCGCTATTGTACGTCACCTCACAGAAATTGGTAAAACCTTTTATAAAAGCTTTTAAAAGAGGCAAGATTGTGATTTTCAAGGGGATTTCCCTTTTGTTACTTCCATTTTTATTTTAATTGCTGGTGCTCATACCAGAAAACAAACGTAACATTACAATGAATGCCGCTGAGGTTCTACAGACCAAAAATAAAATGCTTTCTGCTACAATTAATAACTATACAGTCAGGCACTGAACTCTCTGGGTGACAGTGGGCTTAGTTAACTCAGGAGCCAAAATGCTAAATCAGTTCATCTAGATTAATGCAGATTAAGACAAGGATGTGTACAGCGTTCATGTTTCAAGGGTATTGGTTCGTCAGTCTCACAGCCTCTACTTGCGATACTGATTTGAATCTATGATTCAATGAATGTAAACCTTCTAAGAGTAACTGTATGCTCAGCTTTCCTGATAGCTACCTTAATCTATGGCCTTCTTTTTGGTGCCTCTCCTTGCTAGTACCATAAAGACTCAGTGAATCTCACCAGAACGTTAGTGTAAACTGGTGCAAAACGAAATCGTCTAAGAGACATGGGACCTGACTCAGCAAGGGGAAATTTATGTCACTGAGCTAACTGGAATTTATGTCACTCTACACAGCTGCACAGTCCTCTCTCCAGCAAAAGCAGGACATGTGTGGCTTTACTTTGGTGTTATACAAACTTTGCTAAATCTATTTTTTCCCTTTTCTTCCCTCCCTCCCTCTCTTCTCCCTCCTTTCTTTCATTCCTCCTTCCTTTCCCTCTCTTCCTTCCTCCCTCCCTTCCTCTTGCTTTTCTGTTTTTTCTTCTTTTTTCTTCTGCTCCTCCTCTTCCCCCTCTTCCTCCTCCTCCTCCTTCTCCTCCCTCTCCTCCTCCTCCTCCTCCTCCTTCTCTCCCCCGCCCCTCTCTCTGTCTTCCTCCCCCTCTCCGGGAGGAAGACCAGAGTACATACAGCTGTTAGATTTCTGGATCAACTTTGAACCTACTAACACCAACTGCATGTTGTTCCTCTGATATTAAAAAAGGGACAGTTCATAAAAAGGTTTCTTTCATCCCACTGCATCCTCAAATTGAAAGATAGTCTGTTGAAAAAGTGCAAAATCATGGCTACTCTGTTATGTGACCACAAGGATATAAAGAGACAAGAAAAGGTTACAACGGGAAAATGCAATTTAGAAAAAGATTGGGAGTAAAACCAGAAAGCTTCAAATACTGTCTTAAGTGTTTACACTGTGCCTGTTTCCCTTTCTACACAGAAAAGGTGAATGGAACCTCTCCGACGGAGAGGGAGGGCAATCATTCACATGCATCCTATCAGTTTTTTTCTAGTAGGCTCTATTTCCCTAAGGTTTTTATATCAAATGGCACAATGACTTTGAAGGCAAATTGTAGGTAGAAATGCTCTGTCAACTATCAGTGTCAAGATTTTTTTAGGCATCTCTCCTGGGTAACATGCCGGGTAGGAAAACAATGATAGCTATGCTTATGTATTTCAGACACTACATTGTACTTTAGATTTAAATAAGCCAAGCGGTTTATTCTTTCTTGAAATCTCTGGTCTTCAGTTCTGTTTGGACAGTTAATCCTATTCACTCAACTATTACTCTCCCCATGCTTGAAGCCATTTCGGCTCCAGGTTGGAGCTAAATGAAAGAGTGACTGTGCACAGCCAGAGATCAGTTTCTTAAACACGTCTTATCTCTTTTTTATGTTTATGGGTCACTGATTTCTATAGTAAATGGTTTCACCTCAAGCTATTGATTTATGAGCCTGAGAAGTCTCCCTCACGGTCATCAACTCCCCTCCCAAAACTGTGAGAGACCTGCGGTCAGCAGAGAATCACATCAAAGCCTAGAGCCTAAGTGCAGAGAGCAAGACAGGCTCAGAAGCCATTTCAAGATTTGGTAGAGGATTCCAGTGAACAATACTGACTTTACAGATGGGCTCCTGAGGCCTGCAGGTGGCACTTCGTATTAACACAAACCCCACTGGACAGCAAGTCCAATTTGACATGCTTAGAATCCCTTAAAGTTCGCCAAAGAACTTGGTCTTCTTCCCGTCTGTCAGCTGTCAGAACTGGCTCCTGTTCTTCCATGAGCTCACTGAAAGAGACTGGCAGTGTGAATATGCACTTTTCTTTTGGCAGTGGGCATTTAATGATCAATATTAGAAACAGAAGCCTAGGATTTATCTGTGTCATCTTCTTATTTACACAAGCTCTTCAAAGTGCTGGGATTCTAATCCAGTAAGTTTATAAGAGGCTCAATGTTTCTCTCTGCTAAATGAGGCCAAGGTGGAGAGAAGCCTATGAAATCAAATGCAATTAGAGTTCAGCAGGATTTAGTGTAGCCCTGAATGGGGAGCCCACTGCATTTCTGCATCCTTTGTGAATTACATCTGAGTATACTTGAGAAAAATGTCTGTGAAGGAGGATTTATTAAAATGAGCTTTGAAGCTGGGAATAGTCCATATATATCAGACAAATGAACAGCAAACTCTTTTCTTAAATGTCACTAAATATAGCATCTGCTTTGCAATTTAATTTTGGTCTTAAATACAAACTTTTAAGTTTTTAAAAATTAAGATATTTTTTAAAATATAGCAATATTCCTTCAAAGGAGACAATGATGTTATCCTTTACTATCTGTCTTACATAATAGAAAGATATATGGTGCCAAGCAAATGAGATGCCACCTCCCCAGACCTGATTTATGGTTAACTCAAGAATCATTACTGACAGAACTCAGAAGAAATTAGCATTCCTCTCATTTACACACCTGCAAGGTCATTAGCAGCACAAGGGGAAAACGTTAGAGACATAAAAAGCCCCAGAGCACACCTTCACAGAACAGTCACTGCACTTCCCATATAATTGAGATGAGTTCTCCCTAAAACAATGAGCCATTTACCTTTTTCAAAAGCAAGGTTTTACGTGTAAAACATTATTAAATATCTTTAAAAAATAAATAGCATTCTCTTCTCTTAACACAAAATTCTTACGGCTGAAGTGCAGAAACGTGGTTAGAGACAAAACTTGCAAGAATTTTTTCATGTAAGATGTAGGAAGCAATGAGATACTTTTGGACAGAAAGATACAAAATGAAAAATCCTACGTTATTATGACTGAAGAGGCAAACAAGAAAAGCTAGGAAAGGTTCACTATCTCTACCTATAACTAAGTGGTAAAGTCAATATAAGCATAAATCATGAGAAGATCAGCCACCAATTATGGCCAAGTCTGGGTGCCTGGCACTTCACTCTGGTCTGCACAATCAACAGGGAGTTTATTCCTCACCTGTCTCTGAGGTAGGGATTATTGAAATTTACGGTCCCTACAGAGTAACTCAGCCACGGGCACACAACTGTCAGCACAAAAAGCCTAACCCTAACCTGAGATGAGCCGTTAGCCTCCTGACAAGGTATCTCAGTCATAAAACAGAGCACTGTAAAGAAAGGGTAAAACCGAATCTGCAGGCAGGGCTGCACAGCCCCAATCCCGACTCAAATGAGAGTAGAGCCTCTGAAATCAGCTAACCCGGCAGCACCCACGCAGCGGAAGCTCAAGGCAGCTGCTTCTGTGCTGTTCCAAGCTGTCCTGGAACCAGCAGCCCTATAAGAAGAGCTGCGATTTTTATTCTACAACTGGGACTGCCGGAGAACTCTTACAAAAGATACAGGCATGTAAGAGGCAAGAGGCACAGAGCACAAAATAACTCCTCAAACATTTATCTTTCTTCGACATGAGTGTTAATTCGAGAGCTTGGTAGTGACTTTGATACTAGTTAGGATGGCAAACTGTCTACCTGGAGTCTGCTCTGGTGGTAAAGGGGCCAGAAACAGGCTCCAGGGAGGACAAATCCTGCTGTGCCAGCTGGACCGGCTGACAGCAGCTGGTCTGTCTGGAGGTTGAAAGCAAGGCAAAGCTCAAACAAATCTGCATTGCAGATGAGCCTCTGGGGACAGCTGGACTCTTCATGCCCCCTACTCTGTGATTTCTCTCCTGACACCACAATAGCCTCAGGTAGTGTAATTTAGCTTCTGTATAATTCCCTGGGCTTCTTGGTGACCTTGGATGATGTACAATTCCATAGTTCGCCTTGCTGCTTTCCATCTGTCAACACTGTTTACTTTTTATAGGGGTGCAGTGGTCAGAAAGGAAAGGGAGGTAGTAAACGAACTTGCATGGTGCCTTCACAGCTCCTTCTTATGGTCCCAGCTTTGCCTAATGTTAGCCTTACTCGCCATCAATTTTATCACTGAACTTTGAAACCAGAAACTGAGCTTCTATCTTATTTGCTAAGAAGGTTATTTGCTAACAAAATATAAACTTGGACAGCCATAACAACCACTTCAGTGGTGCACATTTGCTATGCAAGTTGTTTTCATTACCTCCCTCAATATGTTTTTGGTTTTTTTCCAGTACCGGGAATCAAACTCAGGACCTCATGCTTGCCAGGCAGGCGCTGTGCCACTGAGCTAAATCCCCAGCCCCCCTCAATATGTTAATAAAGTTGATATTATCATTCCTGGTTTACACAACTGAGGCACAACAAGCTTGCCAGATGTACAGCTGGTAGACAAGATTCTGGACTTAAATCTAACAGTACCTATTTGCACAAGTCTTCATTATTCCATTACATTATAACTCCAACATTTGTTAAACACCTGTTATGTATCAGATATCTGTCTACAAAAAAAGGATAATTCACCAACCAAAGAATCCACAAAATTCTATTTTGTTGGGGTGAAGGCAATTGTAATAATTATTTATAAAGCAGCTACTCTAGAAAAACTTTCTAGAATGTGTTACCAATGTTAATTGAGAACACTGTCAATAAATAACTAACCAAGTCTAGCATCTGATCTCAAGAAAAGTAAATGCTGAATTAGAAGAGGAAAGCAGATACATGGTTTTGGTGGACCAGAGGATGGATGAGATTTTGGTAAGTGGAATTCTACTTCCAATGTTAGGTATGGATCAGTTTTAGTTAGTCAGCAGTATTTTTGAGCCTCTCTTCTGTCTCAGTCCCTGCATTAGGTTTTGGGTGTCTAGTTAGGAATAGGACAGATACTCATGGGGATTCCATTTTCATGCGGAGATAGTTGTCAATCGTAGCACAAGTGGGAGAAGTATAGGTGCAATCTGTGTGTGTAACACGCAGGCCAGAGGGCAAGAGAAGCCTTAGTCATGGAATTCAAGACCAGCCAGGGAGAAGAATTTAAGTCCAGTGAAAGGAAAGGAGAGTGGGAGTGGAGAAGGGAAGAAGGGAGTGAGGAGAGGAGGTACCAGCCCTCCCTCCAAAAAGGGCAAGGCAACTCCCTCAGGCAACCCACTCAGGACTGGAAAGGAAGCAGAAAGTTAGAAGGAGTGATGGGCAATTTAAGTGGTGGATATAAGCTTCACACACAACTTTTATTCATATGTTACTGGCCATACCTTTTGACTACTAAGGCTGGAATTCTGGTTCTTATTGCAAATGGCCATGTGCCCTTGTACCCCACAAAAGCAGAGGGTGGATTATGACTGAAGGAGAAAGGCTATTGGGAGCAAACACAATCTATTAAATACAGGCAAATTTAGGTACAGGTTAGAAAAAAAAACAATTGTGCTGGTTCTTTACAACCACAGAAAAATAAAGCACATCAAAATAAACTCTTGCTTACAGTCTAGATCTCCTGGGTTGGTTACACAAAACTTTACAGTCAATAAATATGGGCTTCTGCTGCTACAAAGCAGGCTCAGCTATGCCAATACTTGAGTATAGTTGTTTATGGTTTAATTTCCTTTACTTTTAATAGTGGCATAAAAACCAAGCAAATGCATTTTATTCACATTTCATTGGAAAAGCCTAGAGCTTAAATTATGTCATGTCACCAGATTCATGAACATTTAGCTGGGGCCGGTGACATATTCTCTACAAACATTCAACTTTTGACTTTAAAAAATGCATGCAGAAAATGAGAATGACTAGCAGCTAGACACTGAATTGTATCCCTCAGTATACATTCACATTCATTTATTCTACACTTGGTTTGTTTGGTGCATTTTTTGTTTATTTCCAGTTATCAGTAAAGACACTGTGTTTTTAAAAATTAGAGAAAATACTCCTTTTATCATCCTCAAATGGTTCATAGTCCATTAAAGTTAAAGGCTGCTGTGGCCCCCACTTCCTTTCTATGGGTAATTATCTCTTAATATATCTTCAACTTTTACACTTAAGCCACTTTACCATTATTCTTTATTATTATCTTAAAAAATCATTCTTTCCTGAGTACTTCATATACCAATCTCAGGGAAAAAACCTTTCAATTAACTAAAGCCAGATAAAATCCATAATATTTTTGTAACAAACAATTAGTAGCATTATATTATACTCGTCACTAACATACATATTCTCAAGTTTGCCACGAAAAGGGTCACACACATTGTCACATATTCTATGCCAAATCTAAATTTTACATTTGTTTTTACTTAACTTATAAACTACATTCTTGGTCTGCTTTTGTCTTTGTCTTCCCATTAGGTGAAGATTATATCTGTGAACAATTGCTTACTTCAACATTGTTTTTAATGAAAACTGCCGGTTCTTTTGCATTGCCCAGCTTGAGTTCTTGCCTCAATTTGAGGTTACTTTGCAATCCTTATTGAGTTAGGGAGTAGGGCTTTCCTGTAACTGGCTCCAAGTGTGCATTTATTGATTACTCTCTCTCTATATATATATCCATATCTCTATATCTATCTATCTATCTATCTATCATCTATCTTTTGTCATGGATCTAGAGTAGAGACTTGATATTTGTATTCTACTTTACATCACACAACATGTGCTTATATGTTATATCTCTCTTTTTTTTTTTTTTTTTTTTTTGGTTTTTCTCCGGTACCAGGAACCAAACTCACGACCTTGCACTTGCCAGGCAGGCGCTTTGCCGCTGAGCTAAATCCCCAGCCCCATATGTTATATCTCAACTCTGGAAAGCAGATCTTACCTGGACTTAACAGGGAAAAAAAAAGGCCCATAAAAGAGAACTATTTTTTCTAGGTAGCTAGGAAATGTTAGAGATGAACAATGAAATAATATATACACAAAAGCACAACGTTGGACTAATGGTAGAGGTCGCCCAGCATGTAAGATCCTCAGGGTTTGACCACACACACGGTGCTGTGTGTTGATGTATATTTGTGTTATGGATATCTGGAATTAGAAAATTAAAATAATAATGCAAATTAAGTATATCCAGTGATGGGAGAGTTATTATGCACACTTCTCCTATCTCCTAATTATCACTGGGATGATAAAAGTGCCAAAAATAGTGTGACTTTTGCAAAAATTTCATTAATATTCTAGACTACGAAATGCTGATGGGCTGAGGCAGGAAAAAATACAAATATGTAATTGGTATAGCACCTGGTTTAATAGGAAGTCTATCTTAAGAAAATCTGCAGAAATCCCAAGCTCAGAATCATCAGCCACTGAGTCCA
Organism: Chinchilla lanigera; assembly: GCF_000276665.1. Lineage (NCBI taxonomy): Eukaryota > Metazoa > Chordata > Mammalia > Rodentia > Chinchillidae > Chinchilla > Chinchilla lanigera. Next base: position 5,803,909 of record NW_004955457.1, read on the forward strand.
AGGGTATGTGGGACCAATGTCATGGCAACTCATTAAAAAACTTATTCAGAGGAGAAGCGCATGTGTAGCTCCGGGGTACAGCATGTGCTTAGCGTGTGGAGATGCCCCAGATTCACTCCACAACACAGCACCACTCCACCCCTGAAAGAGAAACTTATTCTGGACAATCAAAACATTTCTCCCTTCCTACTATATTTTCATCAGACAGGAAAAGTATTTGTCCCCAAGGATGAAAAAAATAACTAATCTTTACTGAAACCAGGAAGGTGGTCTGACAGAAATAAACACACTCAGAACTGAAACACACTGTGGAATTCGGGGCACCCTAACCTGCTCACCTGCCAGCTCTATCTGCCTGACCCTTCCTCCGGGGACGGACACGTGGTTCTTACACCTACCCGGAGCCTGGACACGGCCATCACAGTCTGCACAACACAGACTTACATGGTTTCACATAACCTTGCAGCAGCTACTTAGTGATCCTTTTTTTTTAGTGATCCTTGACCTAGTTCTTCATTCATTAAAAACAATTAAAATAAATTAATAAATAAAAAGAATTTAAAAACCCTCCAAATCAAGACATGAAAAAATCAATGGCATAAACAATAAGAATACATTTTAGAAACGAAATATCTATGATTCCAAGAAAAAGAGAAAATTTATAATTATAAGCATTTTTCTCAGATTTCAAAGAATTTTGAATAATTTAAGAATGAGCATCCATCCAAAATTTCATTATGGAAAAGCAACAAAGAAAAAATAAGGAAGAATCCCTGGAAATGAAAAATGGTTACCTAAATAATTTGAATTTGAACTAATTATTTAATTTGAATTGATTAAAAAGTAGAATTGGCAGGGCTAAAGGAAAAGTTGGTAATTCAGTTCATAAAAAGAAAAAAAAATTAAACTTCCTAGAACAAAGCAAAAGTGCAGAAGAACTTACAAAATATTTGTAAAAAGAGGCATGACAGATTCAGGAGGTCTAACCTTTATCAAGAGGAATCCTCTGAACATAGGACATGGGTGTGTGTAGCAAGAAATTTCAGAAGAAAGTTCCTTTGAGCTAAAAGAAGGCACAATTAAAAGCGATCTGTTTGCCAAATGGGATAAATGATAGATCCAGGCATATAATTTTAAAATGACAAAAACTCCAGCACCTAATAGAAAGAAAAAAAATTAAGGTTTTTCATAAAAGAATGGAAACCGTACTGTTATCAATAGCACTAGATGCTAAAATACAGTGGAGTAAAACTGTATACTTGATGAAATTATCACTTTGAGCACTACATGATGACATGGTTTGAAACACAGAAGAATTCAAATTTATTAATGACTACATATGAATGGATGATTTTAGAAGAAACTCTGGAAAAGCAAAAGTAAAACAATTAAAAAATGACATGATATTTAAAGGGAGAGAGAGAGAGAGGGAGTGAGGTAGGGAGAGAAAAGGAAAGTGAGAAGAATACGGAGCAGGGTAAGGGCATTATCACCCATGGGTCAAATACAGCCACCACGTGTTTCTATAAATAAAGTTTTATTGAAACACAGTCCTGCCTATTCACTTATTCTTTATCTATATCTTCTATTGTGTTCCACTAATGAACAACTTTAAAGCTGTAACAGAAGCTGAGCGAGTCACTGTGATGGAGGTTATAGGAGTCTCAAAACTAAAACTAGTTACTATCTGCTGCTTGATGGAAAACGTGTGTTGAGCCCAGTCTACAAGAAAATAAATTAGGTTGAGAAGACATCAAAGTCACTGGATCTACACACTCAAGATGTTTCACTTGAAAAACAGGAACTGAGAGACCCAAGATTGCATTTACTTTTCAGTGGTTCACCTAACAGTTTCTGATTGAACAGAAAATATATTTTCTGAATCAACATAAACAGAACAAAATTACCTCTAGTTACAGAACAGAATACATAGCATTATAAACCTTGATAATAGAAAAATAATAACTAACAAACAGGGAGTATAGAAGGAGAAATCGTCCTGGGTACTAAATTCCTCACTTTTTATTGTAGGAAGTCAACAGATATTGTCCACGGTTAAAAATGAAGTACACTGCTTACTGCAACTGTTTTCATTAATTTAAACACCTCCATTTGTCTAGTGGCTACCATGTTATTTAGCCAGCCCAGGTCAAGAGATCAAAAGAGATCCTTGACAGCAATCAAATGGAAACAAGCAGAGAAAGTGCTATAGTTTGTTTGGGAGATTAATATGGTGGTGGTGTTTGGGGCAGAGAGAGCAGATGAAGAGCACTCAGCAATCCAGGAGCATGGATGGGGGGTTCAGAGAAAAGAGTAGGGAGGAGGTGGCTACTGCATCAAGAATGGGCTTGGTGGACCTAAGCCATTGGCATCTGCCTTGTTACATCTAACTTCAGCTTAACCCTGACTCAGCAACTTCAGTGACCTCCATGATTATCGTGCTCTTTACATATGCCACCCTTGCATTTCTGTATGTGAGACCAGAATTGGAATCCAGAGCTTCCATCTCGCATTTATTCCTGTATAAGCTCTTTTGACTTTCCTTCTCCTACATCCTCTTGTGTTCCACGCCTTTTCCCTTCCTCTTCTCTTCTTCCAATGCTCTGTATTGAAACCAGGGCCTTCACACTGAGCTATATCCCCAGCCCATGTGTATGTATGCTTGTACGTGCATGTGTGTACGTTTGGGTTTGTTTTTGAGACAGGGTCTTACTAAGTTGCTGAGGTTGGACTTGAACTTGCCATCTTCCTGTCTCTGTCTCCCAGATTACTGGGATAACAGGTGGTACACTACCACTCCTAGTTTAAGTTTCTACTAACAGGAAAATTGCAAGCCTGCTTTTTAAAATGTTGTCCCATATATCTGGTTTTGTGAAGTGTTGATAATTTTCTTTGCTTTCCTAGGTTCTTGCCAAATTCTTCATCCCTTGCTTAAAGTTCTGTGAAAGCAGGGTCAGAACAGTGGATTCTTAATCACTTATTGTTCTGTCAAATGATTTTTAAAATCAGGAAGACCACATTTTCTATTATATATTTAGCCTTATCTTCCTGTAATCTATAAATGTTTAAAGCCATTTCGGTGATAACTGTTATCTTTGCTGTCTTTAAATAGTTCTGTGCCACACTAGTGCAGAACTCCAAGAGGCAAAGATCTCCTGGGAGGCCGAGGCAGTCCATTTAGCGGAGGTCACCACTCCTTGGACAAGATCTTGTTTCAGCAATCAAGCCAAAGCATTATTAAAACATCCCATATTAGAAAAATATTCTCTTTTATCTACTTGGCTGCAGAGTAATAGAAATTAAAATCTTTGGAGTCAGAGCAAGGATACAAGTTCCAGGTTTTTCATTTTCCAGCAGAATGGAACAAATACAACAACAAAGTGTTGCATTTCCCATCCACAGGTTGTTGGGAGCTGTGGGGCACCATGTACCAGAAAATGCCATGCATGACTTCAAATGAGGTACAGAAGTTATTCTTTCCTTAAAATCTAAATGTGACTTCTTATCTGCTTTGCATAATGTTATAATCCAAAGTCCATATCCTAGGTGCTTTTGTGTGAAAAACATAGGTAGCAAAACTAAAAATGCAGACCACACTGAGCATCATATTGCAACTATTTCTCTTTGACTTGTCAGGGCATCTACTTTCTTGTAGATAAAAACAGAGTGATCAGCTCAGAGTTATATGAATCTTGTTGGATCATAAACTCTTTTTCTTTCTTTCCCTTCCCTTCTTTTCTCCCTCCCTTCTTTCCTTCCTCCTTTCTTTCCCTCTTTCTGTCTCCTCCTCTCCCTCTATCTCCCTCTCCCCCCACCTTTTTTTGCAGTACTGGAAATTGAACCCAGAGCCTTTGCACTGACATACATACCTGAGGATCACCCTGACTTGCCAAATTTGCTCAAACTTGAAATCCTTTTGCCTCAGCCTTCCAGAGTGCTAGGATTATAGGTGTGTGCCACCATAACTGGCTGAGTTCTTTTTTTGATGGTTTGCTCTCATATTTCTTCAAATACCAGTGTAACCTTGGAAAGTCAATCATTTTAGTGATTTCTGACCCCACTATTAAAGAATAGCCAGGCTATATAGTTTTTTTTTTTAAATGGTTCTAAGCTATTACACATTCTTATGCCGATATGCTCAAAACTGTGCTAACTGGTGACTCTTAAGTGCTATGTGCGAAGAACAGTTACTGTTTATGTGTACATAACCATGGACTCTTACCAGAGAAAAGTCATACCATAAGCCAGAAAATGTTTAGAAGATGACTAAATACAACCATTGTTCAACTTCTTTTCAAGAAGAAACATCATTTTTAAATTCTTATAAACTGCAAAGAAATAAATATATTTTGCTTGTAACATGTTTAATGGAGTAGCTTTGTTTTAACAATTGCCAGATGTGGACCAGCTTCTTTAAATGGCCATAATCGAGTCAGTAACACCAGGAAGAAATCTGAAAAAAGGTTAATTTGAACCACCTGAGGCAGACCTGAATGGACTCTACAGAAAAGAGGATTTATTCAAACTTTCTTGGAGGGAGCGGGAAGGAGTGAGGCACAGAGAGAGAGAATCAATGAATAAACTGGTGTCAAGAGGACCAGAGATGATCCTATGCCAACCTGAGACTCTTATCATTAAAGGAATGGCAAAAAGGTATGGGCATGGCATCACATTCTGAAAATCCCAGTTAGACTATGCAAAGAAAATTACCATTGTCCATTTTAGCAAGACAAGGGTCACACACATACATACACACTTGCACGTATGCTACTTACTGTCTTCACGATACTGACATATACATCAAGTGCCCTTCCTGCATACAATTTAAGAGTGCAAGGGTAGGATGCCAGGACACTTCTCAAGTGTGATTATTAATCTCACTCCTGTTCCTATGATATAATTTAATATTTCACTGGAATTTGAGGTTTCTCAGGACACTACTCCTGTGAACTGGATAGTTAAGTATATACCAAATGACAGTGCTAGGTCTGGAGATCAGTCCTGCATGGCATAGTCTAGAGATAAAACTACCACTTTAAGCAAAGGATGAATGCAAATAGGGAGGAGGACATCATAGATGTCTCATGTATACTTGATCAGTTTTGCTTTGCTGGGTCAGTATGCACACCTGTTTGATTTCTTATTTTCTTGGGTACTTTACAACTATAACATGTGGCTGAAAGGACTCACACAGGTCAATGTTCCCAAGTTCCTGCAACTGAAAGGGAAGAATCTGAGTGGTAACTGAGCACTAAAGGCAGAAAAATGACCTCAGCCTTGTAGTGTGTTAGGGCGTCTTACTAAGACTTGTGAACACAAAGCTGTCTACAACATGTTTGTCTTCCTGTAGAGCTCTAAAGAATATCTCAGAGGAATGCAGGCTATTGTCACCAGCCAAAATAATCCACCTACGAGGGATGATTTTGATGGGAAAATGCATTACTTAAATTACAGATTACCCTTCCTAGTTCCTGAGGCTTGAAGCAGACTCACCCCAAGCTTCCATTAGGATGGGGAAGGATGGGTGTGGAGACACAGAAGCTCTGTAAAAGGAGTTTCAGGCACAGAAAGAGCTAAGAGGCTCGAGAGTTTAGCAGCCCAGTGCTATGCTGAAAATATAGGAAATGAAGAGACTAAAAATTAAAAGAAATCATGAAGCGGGAAACAGAATTGAGTTGAGAAACTGGCACAGGTTATACAGAATCAAATCTCCAAACCTGAGCCCCAAGCACTCATTATATGGTATCACAAGCATGGAACACAGGCAGAAAGAATGAAACTCCAGTAGCTCTTTCGAGCTGGTTTCATGGATCTTTCATAAAACTGTAATTGAAAAATTTCAGGTATAAAGAGAGACTCTCTCTCTTGCTCTCTCCTCCCTTTTTTCTCCCTCTCTTCCTCCCTCTCTTTTCTCCCTCCCTTCCTTCCTGCCTCCTTTCCTCTCACCATCAGAAATGTTGAAGAGTATGTAGTCTTCCTACAAAACAAGGGGTCACATTGGACTTGTTCGTAACAACTATTCCAGTCAGATCTCATTGTGGGGATGTATATTGGCCTTCTAACTTTTTACTAATCAACGCACGGTCCAGTAAGATCAACATGCCCTGGGGTTGTGTCAGAATACAAGACCTCAGGGCCCTCTCCAACCTACTGATGCTGAATTTGCATCTCAGTAAGACCCCAGTTGTTTCTACTCTGCCTTAAAGTTTTAGAAATAAATCTCTCAGCATCTATGTTCCTCCATTCTAATCCATTCTCTGTACAGTGGATTGAGGAGTAATCTATTAATTTATTTTAATTAATTAATTATATTTCAATTAAATTTAATAGATTATTGGTTTATTGATTAATCTTTTATTATGAATAATCTCAGAAGGAAAGTTCTATGAGTATAAGAAAGGGTATGGAGTTTGGTGTCCAATAAATATACACTGAATGAAGAAGTGAATTTTCCTTTCATCTGGAAAAAGGCCAGGATGATATACAAGATCTACCATATCTTTTCTTTACCAGTTGAAGAGTTTCACTGTCTTTTCTCTTGTACTGATCTGTAAAGTCAGTGCATTTTGCTTGACCAACCAATATCCTTGTCTATATTATTTATCCCTTCCGGTTAGGACCTGGTTCTATAAATGTATCCTTCTGCTCCCATGTATAGCACCCTTCTCTCTTCCGCTGCCTCTGCTGTGGGATTTCTCATGTTAATAAGCAGCAAAAGCTCACTACCATTTTGCTTTTCATGTTTTATCTCTCTGTTTTGAGTCCTGGGCTTCCTATGTGCATTTCTTTATGGTTTCCACATCTTTATTCATTTATTTCATAAGATCTTGTTTCTTGTCCCCACAATTTGACTGGTATTGAGTCAGACTTAGATTCAAAATTAATCCAAAAATGTGTACAACACTCTTGGTTTCTGTCTCTTCAACTGCAAAAGTGTGTGTAATAGAATCTACATCAAAGTAATAGTGAGAGTACAAGTGCTACATAAACTGGCATGTGGTAGGTGCTGTGGTCATCTCACACTTTCCTTGGAGAACAGTTGAGGTTCATTTTGAAACCACCAAATTTTATCTTACCAGAATTTCACAATATAGAATATAGTGATTTCATTATTATGAAGTAATTTGAACTATTATATAGGAGTAAGTACAAACTATGTATTCCATTGCAGCATTATCATGATAGTAAAACTTACAGACACCAGAGAATAAAAATGTCCGGTATCTATGTAAGAAAACATTATGCAGGTCAGACAATAATACAAGAGAAACTTAAGATTCTGTTGAGTGAGAAAAAGGAAGAATTCACCCATACACTCCTGATCCTGATTATGCAAATTTAAATACAATAGGCTGAAAGGAATTCTGGAGAACATGAGTATTACCTTTGTTTTCTATTACATTGGCTGTAACCTTCTTTCTTTGCATTTAAAAAAATTCTTCCTTCAGCTTTTTAAATTCCTGTCTCTCATTCTGCATCTAGAATGTGTGTGCTGCCAGGAGTTTTTCCTTTGGTCTTCTTCTCATCATTGTTCTTGGTAATGTTACCCACAACCTTGCTCACCCAGTTCCCTTCTCTGTCTTGAACCTACATGCTCTGCAGTCTATAGTCCACTCCACCCACACATTCAGCCATTGCAGTCTGCACATACATCTTCCTTTTTCTTCATACTCCCACACATTCATTTCCTATTTACTGGCTGTGTAGTATGTCCCAGACAGTCTGGGAGAGACTCAAGCTACAATAAAAGTAAAAGAGGACCTTTGAACTCAAGTAGCTCTCATGTTCCTTTGTCTGGGTCATTTTTCCAGTTATCAAATGTTAGACTCACCTTTGAGTCCTTCTGCATTTCATTCCTCCTGCCAGTAAAGGTTTGCTGGGCTCCCCACATGAACTTCAGCCCAGAAATACCTTTTACATCATGGCTCTCTTTCTCATGTCCACACCCAGTGCTCTCCCATGACCTTTATTTTTTTTCCCTTGGGTTATTCTATTATTTCTATTACAGCATCTAAAGTGATGCCTTTTGGAGCATATTCTCACAACTCCAATTATTCTCACACTGAGCTATAACATAAATCATCTGAATTCACAGTTTGCTTATAATCATCTCCTGTTCAAAAATACCACTGATAATTTCCCATTAATTACAAAAAATTCCTTAACTTGACCCTTAAAGTTTTCTTTTAATGTGTTAAATTGTTATGAATAACTGAATGAAATATTCAGTTAGGAATTCAGGAAGCCAGTTTATATGGTACAGTATAATAGCATTTCCTACTTCCCACCTTTTCTTGTTGAGAGTTCCCTTCAACTGCCCTATTTTGTGAAGTATAAAGAAGATTCAGCCAGCTTTCAAGCTTGCCCATTCCTTCCTCCTTAACGAATTCGTTCATTTTAAAATTTCTCTGTAACATTCCCCTTTGAAAATAAAGGTTTTCAATGCATATATATGTAATTAAGTATGTACTATGCATATGACAATTTACCAGAGTTTGAATATAAAAATTATTCATTTTAAATAGGCCTTCACATATGTAGTATATATATATATATATATATATAGTTTTACAGATACTCTGTACTGTTTTAACCTTATTATAGTAATGTAAGTAGCATACACATAAATTTAATATTAAGACAATGACTATATACCAAAAATTATGCTGGAAAAATACAGTCATATTTGGTCATTTATATGAGGGCTTTGGAGTCAGCCTTTGGGTTAACTGCCTAACTGGAATCTCAGTTTAGTCATTTTAAAATGGAGACCATACCTACCTCCCAGGATGACAGAGTGAGTTAAATCAGATAACATGAGCTAAGGGCATAGGACATTGTTAAGCAGATAGTTAAGACAAAAAAAATTCTCATTTTATTAATGAAAAATAAATGACAACAAGACAAAATGGGGTTTTCGAATGTGATTCTAGAAGCTTCTTTACAGGTTCTTTTAACTACATAGAATAAATATCTATCTAATGTAAATGTTTTGTTGCTCACTATGGTGGACTGGTAAATATGACATCATTTCTAGTATTAAATAGCATCACAGAAAGGAGAGAGAGGAGAGAGAGAGGGAGAAAGGGAGAGAAAGAGAGAGAAAGGGAGGGAGAGAGAGAGAGAGAGAGGGAGAGAGAGAGAGAGAGAGTCCTCCTCCTCTCTGCTGCAGCGAACCCTTGGCCAAAGACATCAAAAGCATAAACAATGCCAAGGCTGGGAGAGTCGTATTTAGGAAGCATCCATAAGCAAAGCCTATGCTGCAGGTTGGCACCATCCCCTACATGAGCAAAGTGAAAGGGACATTTCAGAAAATCTTTCCATCTTACTCCAAATCTTGAAAAATCTTTTTCCATAGAACTTGAAGAAATGTCTAAACGTACTTCATTTTCTTTTCCACCCTCTCCTACTTACTTATTATTAACTAAAAACATATAGTAAACATTTGTTTAATCACTGAAAGTACTCAGTGTCTATTTTACAGTGTGTCATATCATGAAAGGCCAAAACAAATAAAATGGGAGAAAATTCCGATGAACTCATTTATTCATTAACTAATTAATAAGAATTTACTGACCTCCTCCTTTATCCCAGCACTATGTACTAAAAACATGAGTGAAAAACAGTTAGTAAAAGAATTAATTAAGGTCCGAGAATGATTGATTAGAAACAATGATGTAGATACCCGACTCTCTTAGAGTTCAATAGTCCAACTCTGTTTGGGTCGGACTCCCTAGCAGAAGGTGCGGATAAGCTGGTTTTTATTACACACAGTCTGCCAGCACACCACAGAGGAGTTTCAAGATGGGTCCACAAAATGTAGGCTCTACGAGCCACGTGGTTAGATCACATGCTGCTTCTTCAACACCCAAACTGCAACACAGCTCATTCATTTCTACTGGCAATGTGTTGCAGACATTTTTCTTTTCAGAAGTTAAATAATAATTTCATCTTTTTCTATTCTATATAAATATCTTAAAGCTCCAAATGAATATAACAAGTTGCTAAAGGAGTCTGAAGTTGAGGAAACAGACCACAAAATATATGCTGCGTGGACTTACAAAAAACATACCAAATAGAACCTTTCACCAAACATGAAATGCTTCATTTACTTTGAGTGAAAAGAAAAATGGTTTAAGTGTTTGACAACACCCACAAGGAGCAATATTGTTTGGGATTTCATGTATGATTCTACTGAATCTTTTTTGAGGAAAAAGGCAATATAATTTCATCTTTCACCAGGACTAACGTATGAGAAGGTGTTCAGTATCTGAAAGAATGCCATTTGCTTTTAGAGCCTACACTCATTTATGTTAACAAATTCATCCTCCTTTTCAAAAATCTTGTGCGATGCTGCCAACCCTCGGTGAGATTGCGGATGGTGTCACCTGTCCCTTCCCTCTCTGCCACAATAACTCCCCCTCAGAAGCAGGGCTCTTCAGAAATCCTCATGGAATGAATAGATTAAGGTTCTCATGATTAAACATTGCAGAGAAAATTAACCAAGGACAATTCATTAGTCTCCTTCAATTGCTACAAATATTCCAACCCCTAGGTATACACTCACATGTATTTAGGGGTCAGCAGTTGAGCACTGACCATTTTTAAGTGTGTGAAAATAACAAAACTAAGTTGACTGCATGACATGTTCTGGATAGTCTTAAGGAAAATCCTATGTGGATATCCAGGGAAGGCTGAAAAGGTATTACTGATCTTATCAGCAAGGCAGAAAATGTCTTCCATTTTTAAAAAGGTAAATTATACATAAAGGATTTATTCACATGAACACATGCTGAACTCAAAGATTATGTTAAAGAATTAAAGAAAAGGTAATACCCATAACTGCCCTCCTGAGTAAATATTTTTCTTGAAACAGAATTTTAAAATTAATATTTTTCATGTAAAGCATGAGGCCCAGGACCAATGCATTCAACTGTTTCTGTGGTAAAAATGAAGGATCAGTTTCTAAGCTGGAGATTCCAAATAAAGCATATGTAAAATCAGTTCTTTTAAGAACTGACAGTCTTGGCTTTTAGGTATATTCATTGTTGGAGACAAAAACATCAGGGAAGAAATTGCAGTATTTTATTTGCAAAACCCAACAATACTGAGTCATTCCTGGGCTTTCGTCTCTATTGCTCGATCATTCTGCCCGGAAAGGGTGAGCCATTTCATTTACACATTTAAAAAAAATCATTTATCAGTAAGAAACCTTCAGATAAAAATCATTACCTAAAACATTTCTCTTAAGTTCACATTAATACATTTTAATGTAGATAAAGATTTTGGACTTTAAAAAAAAAACTATTACAATAAATACAATTTGAAAATAAGCCAGATATCTTAATATTCATTAATAAATTGTAACATAGGCAAAAGATATAATTTTTCAGAAAATTTCTAATCAAAATAGCCTTGGATATTGGTTTTATCTGCATAGGACATTGCATATGCCACAGACAATGATCAATGTAGGCTTATGGATAAAAGACCGAAGATAAAGAGATTAACTGAAACAAAAACATTCCAAATCTTCCCTGATTTTCTCTCATTTAAACAACTAAACAAAACAAGTAGTACCTTTTTAATTTTCTGAATGAGTAGTTTCCAATCAATGCTTCCTCAGGTTAGAGATAAGCCGAAGAATCTACCAAAACAAAACAAAAGAAAAAAACCATATATACAGATTTATTAACTAAATATCAAAAATTGCAACTCACCAGTAAGCAAATGCATTCTTTATATCCAGATAATAAATCTATGCTTTGATCTTTGTAGTATGAGAAATGCAGCCCTTGAATTGTTAGGCTCAATAATGAATGTTAAAGCATCTTACTCTGAGATGGCATAAAACAGACCCTTTGAAAAATACATTAAAAATAAAACAAAATGAAAACGTAAAGCCCCAAACCATTACCAGCGTGGATGCAGCAATCCTCCCCAGTCTAGCCCTCGAGAACTGCTGCAGAGTTCCTCTCCAGTAGCCTTATTCCCAGGCTGGCTCTCCGGCTTTCTAGCTCCAGACAGACGCAGTCTGCAAGCCACCAGCTCCCGTCTGTGTGTGTCGGGGAAAGGGAGGCTGCAAATTAGAAAAAGTCCCCGCAGTGGCGAAAAGGAAAATAAGGCGAGTGGGAGAAGGAGAGAGAGCTCCCTACCCTCAGAATTTTCGAGAATGATGACAAGCCACTCAGCTCCGCCATCATTCACTGACAATAGGATGCAGCCCTGGCTTCCGATCTAGTGATTTGCCATATAGGCTTCTGGTACCAAATGCCTGACAGGCATTTTAATTGCCTCCGTCCAAGTGTGTCCCCAGGAGCAGTCTATAAGCCTATGAATGTCATCATCTGGTCTCCTTTGTGTTAATGCCAGGCACGCACACACCACACACACACACACACACACACACACACACACATACACACACACACACACACAGAGTGCTTAAATACAGACAATCTTCAGCAGTCTAAGATTACAAACAAGTTAAGCTACACAAACTGAACATGAATAAATGATAGTTTTAGAGAATTTTTTACTATTTGCATGAAGGACACCAGAGTCTTATGTTTTCTCACTGGCAGACAGTAATGATATTTTAAAAACTGTTGCATATCACTTACTGATATTCAAAATATAAAATGCTTATTTGTATTCTAAATACAAATAAGAAATACACACACTAATGTATGTTTTCCTGTAGAAAATTCAATCCCCTTTTATGTATAATAAGTACATACTTGGTAATATTTACAAAAGAGTAAGGACAAAACAAAACAGAACAAAACAAAAGGGTTGATACGTATTTCAGTGAACAATCCATTTTATTCTGTTTCCATCCAAAAGCAAAAGGAAGTGGTAACCAGTCTGAGTACTGGGACTCAACAGTCCCCAAGGGTCGAGGCAGAGAATTGAATCTTTGGCATAATCAGTATCCCTTTCATGTCAGTAACTGAAATTAACAGTTGAATGTCCCTGTTTTACAATGCCCCTTATGTAGGGAGGTTAAATGTAGAGTAATTCCCTGCATGTATTTCTGGAGAAAAGGAAGAAGAGAAATGTTAATAAGTAAATTAATTTTTATGGCATTGTTCGTGCCCTGTACCAGTGAATGGAGTAAAATTCGATGCGCACCAAAAGGGCCAGCTGCACGGAGAGGGCGTATCACCATGGTTACCGGAAACAGAAAGTAAGGAGGAAGAAAATAAGGTGACCAGAGAGCAGAGGGAAGGAAACTACAGTAGAGGAAATTTAGAGACAAAATCACACGCTTCGTTCTTTTCTTTCTTGAAAGAACTATCTCTGTCAGTTTTATATGATAGTTTTAATTTGTTAAAATGAATTTCAGGTCAGCAGCTAATTTTGCTTTCATAAATATTCATTTGGGTTTTTTGGTATGAAGTTGAACCTGCTTCTCCCCCTGGTGTACATACACTGGATTTGTGGAGCCCTCTCAGCTTGTTCCATACCCTTTGCTTCACAGGTCACAAAGCTGAGGCCCAGGGAGTGTGAGCAACATCACAAATCAGGCCTGGCTTCCTGACTGTCACTGTCTGTGCTTTCAACCCAGGGCCTCCTTTCTCTCCTCTCTCCTCATACTCGCTGCAGACAAAACAGACTCCAGACATGTCCTTTGTCTTCCACTTTGTAAACCTTTCATTTGCTAAAGCAGTAATCTTCCTCTTTAAAACACACTGCAATCATCCTGTGAAGCAGCTCAGCTTCAGATGGTGCCGGACTGTACTTGAGGTCTGCAAAACCTGGGGTAATTATGTCAACAGCTTTTCTCTCATTTCCACTGTGGCAGTCAGATAAATCGAGCCTGACTGCCTTTCTGTAGACCTATCTTGGGGAGCCTGGACTTAATCGTCATATATGAGGTACTCCATCAACACTGGCGTCATTTTTTATGTAAGCGTGAGATTGGACAGTCATGCTGAACAACTCTTCCCAAGATTCTCCTAGACCCAGACATTGAAGCTGGAAAACTGAAAGCCCAGGTAAAACCGGAGGGGCAGGAGCGGTGGGGGGCGGGGGATTAAAAAGCAACCACTGGAGGGCGCAATACTTACTAAAATTGTTTGAACCACTCCATAAAAGTAGTGGCTACTGTTTTGACCTTGGTTTTCTTTTGTTCTTTCAGGCCTGGAGGCGTGACTCAGTCTTAGAGAATGTAATCAGTGTTCACCAGATCCGGGGTTCAGTCCCCACCACCGAAACAAAAAGAAATTTTTAAAAACTCCTTCTCCTTCTCCCCCTCCCAGTCAGTTTTTGATTTAACTATTTGATGTTAATTCATCTACAGATACAGTCATGTTTTTTATTTTTTTTCTGTAATACGTTGGCTGCTGCCACAACCATTCTCTTTCTGCACCTCGGCTAAAAGATGAATAAATTACACTAAGAATACATGATCGCCATTGGGCAATAATTGTGAGAGATTTTTACGATTTAGTGAATCCTACATACAGGTTAGGATTCCTCCCCTAAAATGTGTTCTTGTAAGTATGATCTCTGTAAACTATCTACTTTTCTTCAGTGATTTTGGACAATAAGTTTGTTTCTCACAGTGAATGTTTCAGTTTCATTTATTGTCATCTGTTGCTTTGTGAAGGTCATTTAGTATTTAGGGGCACCTGGTTCAATCATGCAAATGAATTAATATATTCTTATTTTTAAAATTTGTTTCCAGTACAAAGTAGGCACTATATAATTCTTGCCCTGAAGTACATCATATGCTAAAATAAAAGGTGACAAATAACAAATAATCAACAGACTTCCGTGTTTGGGGGGGAGGGGTTCATATTTATGTGAAGGAGCCACTACTGTCTTGCTTTCTCTGCCCTTCCTTTTTTAGACCTGGCTTTGCAGCATCCTGTAGTTTTCATGTACCCCAGTTGTGGTGGAACACATGTGCACTTTAGATACCTAGCAGGTCCTGTGGCTGGGAAACAAAGGAGAACACCATTTCCCGTCCAAGGAACTTCAACGCCAGCGGAAGGAACACAGAAGGAAGAAAGGCATTTTACCCTCCCCTCTTTGGAGCATCGGCCTCCCAGCCACGGCCTTCCTTCTTCACACAGCCTGTCTCTTCCTGCTACATTTTCCATAGCACTTAACTTTCTTTTTTTTTTTTTTTTTTTGGTTTTTCTCCGGTACCGGGAACCGAACTCACGACCTTGCACTTGCCAGGCAGGCGCTTTGCCACTGAGCTAAATCCCCAGCGCCCAGCACTTATCTTTCCATAAATTATCTTTTAAATTATGTTTACTATTTATTACCTCCTTCTTTCTGCTAGTTCCATTAGAGCAGTTTGGAGCATATGTTTGGAGCACTAATGTATCCAAACCCCTGAAAACAGTACCTCAAACATTCTGGTAGCTCAAAAATATTTGTAAAATGAGTGAATGTGAAAATGACATTAGCAGGTTAATCAGAGAGTTTAAACATGAAAAAGCTTTTGTATTCCTTATGGATTTCCCTATTTTATATATTAAGTCTTCCTTATCAATACTTTCTTTTATTTGTGCCATAAGCCACACTGCTACACAATCAGTATTTTTTAAAAATAATTTCCACTGCTAAATAAAAATGTATTTAAAATAGGGATTTTTCTCCTACTTTCTTTACAATCTGCAAAGTACCTACCATGAGGGTATCAGCTCTTAAATACTGAGGAAGAGTTTGTTTGCCTGCTGGTTGTGGTAAAATATGCTAAAATGTAATTTTAGGTCTTAAAACTAAAATTAGAATAATC
This sequence comes from Chinchilla lanigera, assembly GCF_000276665.1. NCBI lineage: Eukaryota > Metazoa > Chordata > Mammalia > Rodentia > Chinchillidae > Chinchilla > Chinchilla lanigera. The sequence goes on from NW_004955457.1 coordinate 5,819,666, forward strand.
AACTAATGCTGCCTCAGAAGAGAAATACTATGGAATTGCTTTTTAAAAAATTGGACTATTAATACTATAATATATACTTTCAAATTAATAGAAATAATGATTACACTTTCATTTAGTACACTTGAGTTTGAGTTATTCTAATATAACAGGCAGATGTAAGTGCTTTGCAAAATTAATACAACCCAAATTCACTAAACATTGTTTTGCCTTATTTAATACATATGTTTCTTCTTTCAACGAAGTTGGTCCACAAAAGGATGTTGTACTTTAAACAGAAAGGAAAGAAAGAAAGTCATAAGTAGCAGTGTTAATTACATGACATGCTGGAATTATATTACTTTTTACCTACAAAATGGCCATTGCATAAAGTTCAAGCCAATAGTACATAGTAGCCATAAAAGACTGTAGAACTGAGTAGAGCAAGTTTTACAAAACAGGTCCTACAGTTGTAGCATATATATAGCTTTGCCATGTTAGGACCTAACACCAGGGTTTGCTCACTCTGAGCAAATGTTCTACTGCATACTGAGCTACACTTTCAGCCCTGACTGTAGCATTACTCACAATAGCTGAGATATGGAAACAAACTATCCTGTCCATTTCTCCATGACAGAGTAATATTCCACCATACAAAAAGAATGAGACCTCGCTATGTGCCACAATGTGGATGAAGCGGGGGAATTATGTTCATTGAAACAAGCACAGAAAGAAAAATATTGCTTGATCTTCCTTATATGTGGGATCTTTTAAAAACTGAAATAGACAGAGAAAAAGAAAAATATTATTGGGTATAGCGTGGGGCTGGACAGGTGGATGGGGTGAGGTCAGGAAGAAAAGAGTAGTAGGTCAGAGGACACAAAGTATCAAACACACAGGACGGTCAAATCTAGAGGCTTCCTGTGCAACAGGGGGACTACAGTAATAAAGATGTACTGTGCAAAAATCACACTGTAGCCCATAACTGTGCACACTGTGATTTGTGACTCAAAAATAATATTAATAATTGCAATTATGGTAAACCCACATAACAGAAAATTCTTTGGCCATAAAGAAATGACATTTTCATACATGCACAATATGAATGAACCTCAAAGACATTACGGTAAGTGAGAAGAAGGCAATTACAAAAGGCCATGCACTGTGTAATCCCATTTATATGAAATGCCGAAAACAGTTGAGAGGATAGAAACACAAAGCCTGTTCGTAGCTGCAGAGGCTGGGCAGGAAATAGTGAAGAGGGTCTGGGGTTTCTTTTGTGGGTATGGGTTTTTTTCTGGTGGGGGATTGATAGTAGGGTTCTAAAATTAGATAATAATGGTTGTTGCTCAACTATGAATACACTAAAATTCATTGAATTGTACACTTTAGAAGGATGAATTTCATGCCATGTGAGCATCCATTAACCCATGGAGTTCCATGGCTCCAAATTAAGATATGACTGGTTCAAATTCTGTCTGCAGTGCCTTCCAGATTATCACAAATTATTAGAAGCATCGTTCCAAAAGCTGTTGAGGTTTTGAAGGCCATGAAGCTTTCTGACTTATTTGAGGATCAGAAAATAAATCCTAAAAAGAAACACTTCCTTTAGTAGTAGGTCTCTAGATCACAATTGAAATATTGGATTTTTTTTAAAAAACAGTAGAATGCATTGCCATGGTAAGATTAATGGAGGACACATGCTGAAAAGGATGTCTGTGATGAGCTGGTCGGGAATGAAAAGAAAATCACTAAACACAAAACACATAAATTTATGTAAATCTCTCACATAGTTTTCTTAACAATTACCATCAAGAAAGTTTAGTTACCAATTATAAAAAATGAAATAATCAATCAAAAGATTGAGAAACTCATGTAAAGGATTCTGACAGTTGATGATGGACTAATTTATTACTGAAGTTCAATAATTTTACCACTAAAGGAGAATCCTGAGTCACTTGCTTCCTGCCCCAAGTTCACTTTCTTATGATTGGAGGTAGACTACATTAACTACTATTAACTTATTGTGAATTCAAACTTCTGTTTACTTTTACTAGAGTTACGCCACTGAACGTGATTATTTACTTATTTAAAGCTGAAAAGTACATTGATAAGACCGACGCTCCAAATCTGATTTAGCTGCCTTCTTTTTTTTAACCAACTCTTACACATATAACCCAGTAGTACATAAGTTAAACCAAAATATTAAGCATCTCTACCGAATCTAGATGCAGAATGAATCAGAAATAAAACATGTTTATAAAGATGCAGAACAAGCTGACAACTGGATCACCCACTGGTGGTCATCTGACATCTTTACTATGATTCTGATTCGATTCCATTTGCAGTGGGAAAGATGAATTTCAGGACAGTTGCATTTCACTGGAAAATTTTGCACAGTGGTTTTAAAAATAATAGACATGTTTTTCTTTATCTCACCACTGTTTTTATTTATTATCAAAGACAAACCAACAGGATGATGGAAATGGAGAAAAAGAGGAGAGATTTTTCTTGATGTTAGCTCACAAAACTTGACTACAGCATAGTGAAAGAGTTAGCTTAAAAGCTGATTAAGTGGCTGAACCCAAACTTCTGTTCTCACATACTTTCCCTAAAATAAACTGAACTAAACTTTTTTAGAAAGTCCTTTTTAAAGAAATGGCATGAATTATAATAATGAGAATAATTGTTACTTCAATCCATCAAGTCATAATTTCATCATACTTTAAAAACTATGTTGAGAATAAAATGCTCTTTAGAGGGTTGAAAAGAAAACTATGATTGTAGACCAAGTGGAACTTTTACATTGCTGGTGGCACTGTAAGCTAATACAACTACTTGGAAAACCATTTGGTCACATCTAGTAAAGCTAACTGTGTGTCCACCCTATCACCTATCCAGCAGTTGCACTTCTGGCTAGATACCCAAGAGAAATGAGTACCTATGTCTACTGAACATGCTTACAAACATGTCCTTCGTGGCTTTACTCCTAATAGCATAACACTGCAAGCCACCCAAGTCCTCATCAACAGAATAGACTGTTACATATTCCAATAATGGATTACTACAAACCCACACATGCAAAAGGAAAAAAATTATTATGACTTGCAACTACATAAATGAATCTCACAGGCATAAGCATAAGTGAAAGAAGCCAGGTACAAAAAGAGAAAATACTGTATTAGTCTATTTGTATGAAGCTTAAGAACAAATCAAACTAATACTTAGAAGTCAAAATATCATCTACCCCTGTGATGAGCAGGATAAGGATGGCATTTACTGGGAAGAAGTCTAACTTCTTCCACACCTGGGCCATAGTGAATGGGAATAAAGGAATAAAGACGTGCGCACTCTGTTATGCTGTGCTCAATAAATTACAACAACCAGAATAAGTAGTGTGCTATCCTTGGGTTAAAAAACTCTGTTTATGATATGTTTTAGAAGCTATAGGGAATATTACGCAAATGGGTTATGGTAGGACCAGATATTTTGCAAATATGCCATGTAACTATGACTTTATAAAGGAAATCCATATGATGACTATGTGGATATTAAATAAAAAAATTGTGAGGGTACAATTTCCTGAGCAGGGAAAATTTATTTTACATAAATCTTAATAAATGACAACTGTGAATAAAAATAAAAACAAACCAATAAATAAAATGTGTATTTCAGGAACATATCAGCTAGTAAAAATACTTGTAGCAATTTAGGACAAAATAATGGATACTTATGCTGCTTCTTTCTCTTTTGTGGTAGGGGGTGAGATGGGGTCTTGATAAATCATTTGGGCTGGTATTGCACTCACTGTGTAAGCCAGGCTGGTTTCAAACCTGAGATCCTCCTACCTTCCGCTCCTGACTGCTGGAATTACAGGCGTGTGCAGCCACGCCTGACTAAAGCGCTTTCAATTCATTCCTTTCACAAGAATCCCTTGCCCATCAATGCCCTCCATACTTGCTAGTTTATTTCAGGATTCATCTTCCTTTCCAACCCAAGCTTACACTTCCTTCTTGGTCTATTTAAAGTTCTGAATCTTTCATAAGGGGTTCCAAAATTTTCACAGCACATAATGCCACAAAAGCACTTTCCTTTCTCAGACTCACACACACATTAAAAAAATACTGTAATATATACTATACATATGGCCTTGGGATGACTTTCAATTATTTATATTCCTTTATTTGTCTAATGTGGACCAATTTAAAAGATATAAGGCATAATTCTGATACAGTATAAGTAGTGAAGTATCTATAAAGTGCCAACTTCTCTGAGTACAATTTTCTTCAACAAGTCTGAGAGTTACACACCTGCATGTTGTAATTGATGAAAGAGGCCCAATCAGGTTTAGTAAGGTGCTCAAGGACACACTGCTGATAAGTAGTAAAGAAATTTAATCCCTGGACTTCTAAGCCAATTAGTCTGTAACTTAGCCTAACACTTATAAGGTATTAGAGGAAGAAGAGATAAACATAAAACTAAGAATTTTCCATTTACACTTACAAGGTATCAGAAGAGGAAGGGAAAAAATTAAACACAGAATTAAGAATTTTCCAGTTCAAAACACACTACATATTATATAGATAGGCTGTGCATGAAAGATAGGACTGGAAATGCAGATTTTTTACTTTCAAGAATAAATTCAGATTTAAATAATATACCTGTGAAAAGAGCATTTCTGTAGATGAGGAAGACAGCATATTTTTATTTTCAATTCTTCTGGTCTATTCTTGATAGAGAATAGACTTGAGTGAGGAACATGCTCACCTCTTTTAAAAAAAGTCATTGTTTGATAACCTGGACTCAACTATGCTTGCTTTAAAACATCTTGTTCAAATTAATCTATATTTTTGAAGTACAGATAGAAATAATGCATCTAACAATCACTGCCTTCATTTCACTACATCAAGTTAAAAGTCATCAGATAACATGAATCTTAAATTTCACACCAGAAAAGCATTGTATCAGTATCATGCTATGCAATCGCCAGGTTGTGTAAGTTAAAGATTTTTATCATTAGATTTCAGATGTGGAATACTTTCCTTCCAAATAACTCTATTCTCTCCATCAAGTTTTCCAGCAAATATTACCTGCTCCATAAGGATTCATTTGACCATTTTTACTTAATGATGCAGTGTGTAATTGCACTCCTAATTCCCTGTCCTTTTTTTGCTTAATACTTTCCACTAGTGTGCTATGCAATTGGTGCATTTTGCTTATTACTTATTTTATGTCTCTCCTCTTGTAAACTTCATGAAGACAGATCCTTTAACTGTTTTGTTAAAGGATAAGGTGTACAGAACTGGGTCTGATACATAACTGATATGCAATAAGCATCCCATAAAATGATTGAAATTAAGAAATAAAAGCCATATAAATAGTATGGGTTTCCCGCCCAATCATCTTAAATCTGAGCTCAGTTCAGAATGCACAAGACAGGACATGTGGTATAAGCATTTCTTTCCATTTGGATCTTGGATAATAATTTAAGTACGCAAAGTTTTAGGCTTTCCATCTTTGGCACAGTTATGACCATTTTGAGTACATTTCTTGCTTTGGGTCTTTAAAGATATTTATTTAGTTTTACAAAAATTGGTCTAGCAGTTTTTCTTATCTGCTTGTGAGTCCTTAGTCATAACTTGCAAATGTATTTCCATCTTTCTGGTAACCTAAAAGTTGACACAAACTGATTTCTTTCTCTACTAGTGATACGGCCAGGGTATAGACAAATCCTATTTGTGAAAGAAATAGGCAAGCCATCCAGGCAAACTAGTGTGGAAAATTTCTTACTAGATAAAATTTTCATTTAATAGTTGGTCTAATACAACCTTCTTCATGAGTCATGAATTTCTTGGCTCATCTTCCTACGTGCAGGAAATGAACCTGCATTTTTTCAAGTCTCCGCAAGTGGGGCCATTACAGTTTAACGCAAGACTGAATGATAGAACACCTTCAAATACAAAACCAAACGCTACATAGCATGATATTAGCTCTAAATTCCTGACTTCTTGTTGAAAAGTGCTAAGTGGAGTTATTTTATTGCTTTCGAAGCTGTGAAGGTGAATTTATCTCCACATTCTCAGATCTTGACATTGCTTCAGTTTTTAGCAACACAGAAGGGAAGAGCGAGCAGGCAGTGCTTGAGCGGTCAGCGAGCACCACAGCACGGGATGAAGTTGGCTGAACTTTCCCACGACTGGATCACTCTGCAAAGGTTTCCTTTCAGAGTCCCACAGAGTATTCTTCCATGTTTAATATTTCCTTTTCAAACTGAAAGATACCTGTCGTGACGGTTTAGTCAGTGCCATACTGTATGTAGCAGGTTTTCTGAAAATGTACATATTAATTTATTTCATTAAAAGCTGAAATCTGCATTCCAAAAATATATGAAGCTCATACTTCTTCTCACTGTTCAGGAGGCAAAATACTTGGGAAATGGCAATTATGAATTGCACAGGTAGTTTTCTTTTTACGTGGTACTAAAAATTAAAGCCAGGGGTGCTGTACCAGTGAGCTACAGAACCAGCTCTCTGCCTTATTTGTACCATTTTATTTTTGAATCAGTCTTCTGAGTATCCCAGCGTGGCTTAGAACCTGCAATCCTTCTCCTCAGCCTCCAGAGTAGCCAAGAATACAGACAAGCACCCAGCACACCCGGCTACATATGTAATTTGTTAGTCCCTGTATTTTCTCCCCCTCGTCTTTCTTTGTATCAGGGATCCATCAGAGATGAAGAGAGAATTAATAGTTACACAAGTATTTATTGATATTTTAAATAAAACAGTACTAGAACACCCTCCAAAGGTATTTAGTGGTACATCTAAATGTATGCCAATGACTCAAATTGTCATATTTATTAAAATCAAAGAATAGATGGAAAATATCAAATTCCTCATATGAGAAGAAAAAAGAACTTTGAAGATAACTGGGATTACTCTTTCTATTAAGGTTTCATGTTTCATTCTACTGTTACCTTTCTTAAGTTACAAAGAATTTTAGGTAAAAAAAAAAAAACAACCCTACTGACTTTTCAGTTAAAAAAAAGGTCACATATGGTCACTGTCTACATATGAATATTCCCTCTCAGTACTACCATTAAATTGGTTAGAAAGATTCAGGATGTGAATTTACATTTCATTTATGCTATCATTTACATTGCTTCATTTTTTTTTTCATTTTGCCTATTATAGCAAAAATGTAATTGAGGCAATAATTGTTTTATTTACTACTTTTAAAACCTCAAAAATTTTTCCTAGGTCTTGTCATCTACTTTGAATGACATTTAACATTAAGTACAAAAATAATGTAAGCAGTCAGGCTAAGGAATCTGTTTGGGAGACTTCTCCATTCCCAGGGCCACTCCCTTTTTTCCTTAAACTGTCATATTCTTATCCTTTGTTTGTTTCCATTCTCTTTGCTTTGCCACGCCTGTCCAATTCTTCCTTTGTTTTACACCAATATCATTAGGAGCATGTGCAAAAAAACAAGCAAATACTAAAGAGATCATTCACACAAGCTTTCTTCTACACAGTTCTTGTATGATAGTCTAGGGCCAAATCCACATGTTTTACATCATTTTCTCATTCTCTAATAACTGATAGTATTTGTACATAATAAATAACATGAACTTGATTTGTGGAGGTTGACCTAGAAAAAAATGGAATGAGAAGTGAATTGAAAAATGGTCACTGTGCTTAGCACTTTAGCATTGTGCCTATTTATTTTTAATCTTGTAGAGCTAAAAGTAAGGACAATCAAATGCCCAGCACATGCATATTTTCTACTGTAACTCGTGAGACTATATCTGTGACACATTAGAAAAAAGCTGCAGAGGCCTCAACCATAGGCTTTTCTAGAAGGCAAAGGCTTCTTATAATCGTTTTATAATTTCTTATAGTTTGGGGTTGTTCAATCAGTATATGATTGACTGATCGGCTGGTGAGAGGAAGGGACCTGGAGCTTGCATTCAGAAATGACAAAGAGTGCATAAAGGAAAATCCTTGAGAAAGTGGCACTCGTGACAGTTCAAAGGCAAGTGCAATGAAAGAGAAATTTAGTTTATGACAGAGAAAACTAAGCAGGGGGAGTTATGAGGATGATAAAGCAGCACAGAATCATTAGGTACCACATCTGGAAAAAAAAAGGAAGTAAATAAAAACCGATGGTGTATTAGGAGAGTTGAGACACGCAGGAGGCAAAGCAAAATAAGGGAGATTGGTGGAGGAGGACTGGGGAATCAAGAGCTTTGAAAACCAATCGAGTTTCATTTACAAACCCATGAGCCCGGCTGGCAGGTGAAGCAGGCTGAGGCTCTTGAAAGATCTCATTGAGTGGCTGGCATTACTGAGTGCCCAGCTGCGTCTGACTGAGAGGAGTTTTAAACAGGAACATTGTTCTAAGGCAATCTTGAGTTTCACATGCCCTCCATGACAGCCTTATAAATCCTGCAAAGGATCAATATCCACCAACCACCTGCAGTCAGTATTGCTCCAGGATTTGCTAGACACAAGTCCTTGACCTAGAAGATCTTAATTTGGACATTGACCCTGCATCTAGGACTCACAGGTATTGATGATGTGCAAATGAATTTGGTTCAGTCTCATCAACAGCATAAATAAATCCATCCTCTCCCTAGGATTATGGAAAGACAGAATGTCACCCTCAATATGCCTATGGTCTTCAGATGCAGTTAGTAGGTGCTGAGTGGAAGATAGACAAAAAGTATGTCACCACTATTGCCAGGCTGGATGTATTCTTTATATTAAATGTTTGGTTGCTTAAATAAAATATCTTTGGGGCTGGGGATTTAGCTCAGCGGCACAGCACCTGCTTGGCAAGCGCAGGTTGTGAGTTCGATTCTCGGTACCAGAAAAAAAAAAAAAAAAAAAAAACACAAAAAATAAAAAAAGTAAAATATCTTTGCCTAGAATAATTTTCTTTTCAGATGTCTATGTACCAGACAAGAGATACAAAGATGACAGCATTTGGATCCAGATACTGTGATACTAACACGGCACATAGACAAACAACAGGAAAAAAATCTTTAGTTTGACTTTTAGTTGAGTGTATATTTTATTGCAAAATGGTGTCCACATGCTTAGACTTGTGACTTTCTATGACCCATCCTAATAACTTCTGTTAATTAACAAAAAGCTAATGACCCCAGAGAGGAAGATCACAAAATTATATGTCAAACATGAGAAAAAGAGAAGCAACTTCAGATTATTTGCCTGATTTTTTTAAAAAAATTATAAATCATAGCTAGAAAGAGCTAATTAGAAGAAAGCCAGACATAACTCATTGCATAATATTACTTCATTTGCCACTGAGTTTGTTATTCTTCCCTATATATGTTATATAGTCATTCTGAAGCACCATCAATGAAAAGTGTTTAAAGTTCAGATTTAAACACAGATTCGGTAGTAAGAGTATTCGTGAGGACTAGTCACAAGTGAAAGGGCTAAGCAGCGAGCCCACAGGAAGGGTCTAACTTGTCATGGCAGAACTGAACTCCACCAGGATGCTCAGCGGGGGGTCTGGACAAGGCCAACGTGGCAGGAAGAGTTCTGGTGTTCTGTGCATTCTTCACAAACCCTGAACTCTGGGAGCCTAGGACCCTGCTGAAAGGCACAAACAGAATGGCACCTCTACCAGACACAGACAGACAGCAAGCATACTGCAGTGAGGCCGTATGGGGAGAGGGAGGGAGAGCTCAGCGGTAGAAGGAAACTTGTTACTGTAACATGAAGCAAGAAAAGGGACTTCCACAGTCTGATGATCATGGACCTCAAAAATGAGGATTATGATAGCTCTGTTGTTGGAGCCTATAGCAAGGTTGGGAAGTCAGAAACTGACGACATCATTCAGCACCATTTACTGGGATGAGGCTGTGACACTGGAGACCACACTGTGGTCAGTTCCACAGAGCTGTGCTAAATCAGACTCCGGGCGTTACCTCTGTGGGATTCAACTTAAGAGTATAGAGGTGACCAACGCATCCACTTCGCAAATTTAACCGGCCCAGGTGATTCAGATGCCATCAGTTCTTGGAACACAGATTAAAAAACAGAATCACTGGAATAAATCATTTCTTCACCAACCAGAAAGGTATCTGTCTCTTGCGGCAGTGAAACCAACAGGGGCTTTCAAAATGAGGGGGGAAAGTGAACATAAACTTGTACAAAGAATGAAATGTAGTGATTTGCATCAGAGCAAAATATAGTGAATTACATCAATATATAACCTAAGGTTATATTAAAATTAGGAATTCATTTTTAAAGAACATGACATTTCACAGTTTCCCCATATTTTCTATTCATTTTTCTTTCTTTGTTATCTCATTGTTATTAGCTGCAATCAGTAATAAAAGGTACAATCTAGAAAAAAATGCTCTAATCAAAGAGATGTTAAGATTACCTGACCTTTATTTCACACTATTAAGAGACAAATGAATATACAAAGAACTCCAAGATCGTGTTTATGACATGTACTTTAAGTAGAACCTAGAAGTATTGCTCATGAAATGAAAAAGTTGCTTTCTCCATTCTTCTAGTCACTTCATGCAAGTTTTGTACTTCCTGCATGGGGACAGAGCCACATTCCAGTGTATAGGTAGGTGCTTTTGTGATTTATGTGCTGCAGGTGAAAGGGGAAATGATATTTTACTTTTTGAAATTAAAAAATGCTGAACAGCGTTAAGTGGAACCTTGGGTATCACGATAAATTCCAAAACATAATATTCACAAACACCTACGTATTCATGTTTGTTTTGCAGTAAAGCACTTTTTCTACAGGATACCTCTAGTCAAGACTACTAAGTAAAATTATTTTAGAGTTTTTGGAATAGTTTTCATTTGGAAAATTCATTTCAGTTTTGTTAATTTTGGGAACATCTGCTCTCTTCATGACTCTGACATGTAAGGAATTCCTTAGTTTTTTTAAGTTTCTGCTCCGTCATATCTTGCAGTGTGACGTTTGTTTGTACGATGGTTTGTCTAACCTAGTAGAGCAAGTCACTTAAAGACAGTATCATGCTACATTCATGTATCTCTAGCAGCTACAGGATGGCCTGGCCACAGTATTTCTGAAAGTCTTGAGTTGGTTAATCTGCAGAACACTGAGACTGCACAAGTCTTAAAAATATCAAAACTTTAAGGAGGGAAATTAAACAAATAATAAGCTAAAATTGGAAAATATATTTTGAATATGGAGTAGTGTCTGCTCCATTTGTTAACTCGATTATTTTTATAATTTTCATACATTGATAAGAAGTGGTAATGTTTTATAAGCATTTCTATTTAGACCTATGTATGAATTAACTCTGTGGGCTTGTTGAGTGCTTAGTACTTGCTTATACTATATTATTCACTTCACCCATATTAACAGGATCTTATGAGGGCAGTTGCATTCTCATTTCCACTTTAGAGGTGGACAGGTGGAGGCACAGAGGTTGGGTTTATTTCCTCCAGGACAAACTACTAGCAAACTAAAGAGGCTTGTGACCTACACAGTTGGACCTGAGCTTCTCTAGGAGCTAGATTTTTCCACATGTGTATTGAATTCCTATGGGAATAGTCCCTCTGTTCAGTGTTGGCAAAAGAGAAATTCCCAAAGCAGTTCAAATAGTATTCTACCAACCTCATCACCTTCCTTGCCTGACCCAGCCTGCCAGCACACATACAGGCATTGGACATACCCTCATCTGAATTTCATACAAAACCAAAATACAGGTACGGAAGGCTCATTCTGACATAGATCAGACACTCACAAGTCCTTTGTTCTTTCCTACTGGCTTGTCTGGCTTCGTATGAAAAGAAAGCTTGTAAAACCCTTTGGCTGTGTGTGTATGCGTCTTTCTTATTCTATTTTCATCCCTACTTTGCCCCCAGGGGCAATAGAAATAGTCTTGGCACAGTTCAAAGGAAAGAACTGTGGTTTCCTGGACACCTGGGCTATTCTGCTTTTCTCCCCTACAATTAAGAAGATGCTAAGTATCATCTGTTTGTCCATTTCTGCCCAATTTATTATAACCTATGGCTGTAGATAAGGAAGTACATTTTAAATAGAGAGTGTAATGGTGATATACCACAAGCAAGAAAGCCTGGAAATTAAAACATGATATTTATAGTATACATTAAAAATGAAAAAGAAACAGGTATGTTCTTTATTTGTACTAAATTCACATTAAGCAAAACCCACAAAAATCCATTTGCTCACAAGGAAACCCCAAAGCGCCTAGCAGTTAGGGTGGAGTAACTGTCTTTGGGATCCACCCAGGGTATTGGTGGGGCGCACTGCGGATATGTCCGGGTGCATCGTGGAGGAGTGGCCTTGGGGCCTGTATCTGTTCCTTCTCTTTCCTTTCTGGCTCTGTTCCTCTGTTCTGCTTCCAGAACTGAGCCATGAACTAAGCAGCTTTGCTCTCTCAGACACCGTGATGTTTTTGCTTTGGAGCCAAGAGACCAAGGACTAGTGCCCCTGAAATTATGGACAAAATTAAATGGTTCTTCCCCTAAGAGTTTTAGGCAGGAAGTACTGGGTGCAGGAATGGGAAAGTTCGCTATTACAATGTCAAGACAAAAGAGTTGCTTAAATTTGATACAGGTATTATACTCTCCACGGAAAATAACAGAACTTACTTTTCACCATTATTTTTAATTTGCAATTCTCAGAATTATTTTTTTAGAACCTACTAAATAAATGTAAGAAAGGCAAATGGAAAAAAACTGCACATTTGCTTATTTCTCAGATAAATGTTTCATTTTTTAAAAAGACAATCTACCTAGAAAATAAAATATTTCACTCTTTCCTTTATGATATTTAATAACAAAGCAATTTAAGGAAGGGAAGGAATATAGTTCACAGCCTTTTCACCTGTCCTATTCTTTCTCCTACAGTTACATGAGAAGGACTCACACTGTACTGGACAATGCCTAAGTATTTACTCCCTCGATCCTCACATATGTCTGTGTCTCCTACTTACTTTCTAAACATAGAGAGTCATGTTGGTGCTCAAACAGGCTGAATGCTTGTCCGATGACACTAGTAACAGTCATGACAGTACAGTGTTTTATACTTTATTCGGGACTCACATCAATTACTTCATTTTGTTCTAGAAGCAACGGTGCCCTGGTCTTGGTTTCTAAATACCATTTATCTCTAAAACAAACCAGAAGTCCTTAACAAAAAACTGTCTGAGCCGAGGTTTGGGACAGGGAATGTACAAAGAGTCCTTGGACATTCTGTTGTGCCAGAAAGCAGGGAAGTGCTGAAGACTAATGAGTGTGGCCCGAAGGACCCTGTCGCTGTCTTGGAGGAGTTCCCAGAGGCTGAATCTGAGACAATTTTGAGGCATAAACATACTAATGGTAGTGGTAGATTATAAGACAGAGGACAAAAAAGAATACTTGAGTTTATAGTGGAACTCTAACACAGGTGAGGGTGGGAGACCTCAGAAGCAGAGGAGTGGGTAAAATGTCTTTAGAAGAATGCTAGTTGATAAAAATAGAATGAACATTTTAAAAATCACCATTGCACCCCCCAATATAACAATGGATTCAGTAAGAATCACCAGTGTGTGTTGTAATGACTGGGTGCAAGGATATTGAGAAACAAGATACTCCTACAGCATAGTGTTTCCACAGGTTCTTTCTCCACTGTAGCTTTAGAAAGTTACGAAGCCAGATGAACTAGACTAGATTAAGGGACTCCTGGAGAGGTAAGTGAATCATGGGGCTGCCATATTCATCAGTGGACTAACAGTAGACATTCATAACTGAATGCGCTATTAGGAAGTAGGGTCAGGTAGAGAGCAGGTAATTCCCGGACTGTGTGGCTTTGGAGGGCAGCCTGGTACTCTCCCCTGAGTTTGCTTACTGGCCCTCATGAAATGAGCAGCCTCGTTCCAACGCACCCTCTACCACGATGTTCTTGCTTTGGAGTCAGCTTACCACGAACTAACTCCAAAACCATGAACCAAATAAACCTGCCCTGCCTTCAGCTGAAAGTGTCAGGCAGCTGTCCCAGCAATGGGAGAACTGATCAATATGATTGTTAGAACATCCTCAATACCATCTATTCCATTTTTTCCCCCAAATAAATATTATGAACTTAACTTTGAGGAAGCAAATAGAAAGTTCCATACCTTGGTTTATTCTATAAAATACCTGGCCTGGAATTTCTGGGAACACTAATATCAATTCAAAAAGGGACAATTAAAAGAGAGTAAATAAACATAACCTTGATTTATTAAACTAAATTTAAAAACAACAAGGAATACTTTGGGAAACAATTAGAGAAATTAGTGAGTTAAATATTATGTGATATTTATGAACAAACATATTCTTTTGTTCTCATAATGGAAATGTGGTAATGAGAATTCCTTGGTCTTTAATGATGTAAGATAAAATTGTTTAGAACTGAAATGTTATGACGTCTGTGAGTTATTTGCAAATGGTTCCGAAGGAAAAAGAAGCCAGGTATGGTGGTGCACGGCTGTAATCCCAGCACTCAGGAGGCTGAGACAGAAGGATCAAAGTCGGGAGTTCAGGCCAGCCTTAGCTACATAGCGAGTTCACGGTCAGCCTGAACTACATAGTGAGACCCTGCCTCAAAAAAAAGTGTGTGTGTGTGTGTGTGTGTGTGCATGTGCATATCTGTGTGTGTCTGTGTCAGTGTGTCAGTATCTAAGTGGGTGTCTAGGTGTGTGCATGTACCTGTTCTTGTACAAGGGTTGGGTAAGGGGTACGAAGTTGATATTGACACTAGTTTTTGGTCTCTGTGTCCCTCTCCAAGCAGTAGAGGGCAGAGTTGCAGCATTTAACCATGTGCCAGACACCGTGCTAAGCACTTTGCAAAGCTCACACAGTACAAATTAGAGGCAGTTACTGTGACTATTAGCATTCCACAGGTCATGAAACTGAGGCACAGAGGTTAACGAACTTTAACCAATAAATGAATAAATTAAGAGACTAGTCATTTAAGAGCCACAGATCATCAAAAACAAAAACTAAAAAACCCAATGAGTCAAACAATGTTCTCTTTCCATTCTATTTTGATGCAGAAAGTCTGACTTTTTCACTATCAACACTACACATAGGATAGTTAGAACACAACCACTAGACTGTCCATGAAAGTTACCAATTGCAGAAGCTGGGAATGTGACTATTTTTTGCAATTTATCCTTGTGTGAAGGATGGAAGTGGAGTACTGGCATTCCCCAGTTTATGAAGATATTAAATATTATTTTGGTTTTCTGACCAGACCATAGGAATCTGTTTTACTCACAATGGGTTTGAATCAAGCTTTTTGCTAGCACTTTGCCTAGAATACTCTCAGCTTAACAAATGCTGAATGGATGAGTAAAAGAGAGGTTTGAGTTATAGAGAAATAGACCCGAGTTTCTATTTGATGCCTAAAACTTACAGAAACCTTCTTTATTACTAAAAACTCCAACATGCTATCCTTTATGTCATCAGTGCTAATTTACCTCACTCCCCATCCAATCACAGACTTCAGTAAAGAACTCCACTCAAGGTTTTCCTTTCCAAGATCTTTCCAGAATCTTCTAAAAATTTTTTTTCCAGCTCACAGCCTCTGTTGAAACTGTTCCCATTCCTAGCAGATTCTATCCAAGATGTTAAAAAATTTAAAAACTCACTGAACTGAATAAATGTTTGTATCAGCTTTCTGATTCCTTGCATTTTTAAGTGAATTACATCTTTCTTTAGCAGATGAATTCTACCAAATGTATGCATGTGGTTGAACTCTAGACAGTAACACAAAAACAAATATATGAGCAAAACAAACAAGCAAGCAAAAAGCATCCCTGAAGTTACAGGGATGCAGACTCTTTTGCTATCTTCCTATATGAAATATGTGCTATTTTCTAATTATTTGGTTAGAAGATCGGTGAGACAGCACTGTGGTTATATTTACCCAATCACTGGTTAACCTTCATTTTTTTGTGATACCTAGAATGCTTCCAAAACAGGACAGGAAGTACACAGATAAATAATTGCATACATATAATGATATTAGAGTTATTACCTGTGGACTTAGTTTACCTATTTGTCAAAATGAATCTAAGATTTTAACTACAGAATAAGCTTTTAGATTTTCATTCTTCATCCTGCACATTCGCCCCAATGGCCTCCGGCGCAGCTTGCAGGAGCCTCGTGGCTGGAGTCTGCACTGAAGCTGGAGGGAACAGAATCAGAGCAGGGATTCCTGCCAGAGACAACCCGACTGCCATGTGCTGTGGGCTGAGCCAAGCAACGGGGTGGTGGAGAGCGTTCAGATTCAAATTCCCCAAAGACTGGATTTGAGGGCGCCATGAAGATCAGAAAAAAAAGAAAGGCGAGAGTCAGAGCAAAAAGGTCATCGCTTGAGGAGGAAGTGTACATTTCTGTCCACACCTTTGTTCTCAGCAGTTCCCGCTGTGCAACAAGGACCTTGACACTGCTACCTGGAGCACATTCCTTGTGTCCCTGCTCCCTGGTGTGTGCTGGACTCAGATCCTGCCACGCCATGAGTCAGAAGTGTGCACTGCTTCCCAACACCGTGGGCAGTGACCGCAGCTTGAAAGTGGCCAAGGGGGAGATTTCAAACACGGAAACAATTTAAAGAGCAAAATAAAAGATACATAACAGGAAACAGGGGGACAAGTTTTTTGAAAATGAGAAAGTACCAAGAGACAGAGGGAGAGGAGAAAGAAGGGAAGAGAAATTAAAAGGATAAAATGTGTTCGGTACAGTATATGTATCAACCCTGCATGATGAAAGTAATTATCACGTATTGCAGACATGTACTAGTAGCTCACAATTTTTAACACTGTAAAAAATAAACACAGAAACCAGCTAGCTCTATAAATTTTTCTTACTTCCCCCACTGCCCTTGAAAGCCAGCTTGTCCACATACCATGACCACTCAGAAAGTTTTCAATGCTCATCCTCTTTTTTGGTGTAATACTCTTCTTTAGCCAGTGGTAACATCCTTGCATACCTCGATGAGGGTGAGGATACATTAAGTAATATAGGAGTGACAGGTCACATGTAAGAGTAACAGAGGCAAAACCCAGAACAATGACCAGAAATCACCGATTGGATTGAGCCCTTGCATCAAAAATTGCTATTACTTATGACATCTATCGCTGCTAGTGGGGAGTGTGGGATTAATCAGAGCAACAATAATCAAGGCAGTTGTTCACATTTTAACATCAATGGATTGTTTACGAAGCACTTTTCTATATGTGACCTCAAATGCTCATCATGAGAATCTTGTAAGGGTACTGGGCTTAGACATTTTATAATTCTCATATATGCATTCATAAACTCAAACATTTGGTTTATGGATAAGAAAACAAAAGTTGTGTTTCATAATTTTCAGTACAAGGTTATTCTCTCTATTCCATACTGCTTTTGAAAATATATATTTTTAAAATTTCATTTTAAAACAATGTGCTCTGGCTTCATCCACGCTGTGTCAAATAACAGGATTTCCTCCCTTGTTATGGCTGAGTTGTATTCCTTGATGCACATGTCTCACTCTTTTCTTTCCTTTATTTGAGACTTTCGGGGGTTGAGCCCAAGGCTTTGGGCATACTAATGCTCTACCACTGAACTATACCCCCAGTCCTCTTTACACTGCTTCAACTCAGCTTCGGGACAACTCAAATTGTGGGTTCTCTCAGACTGTGTTTGTTAGATGCTTGAAAAGTCTCCAATTTGAATTTGATTTTTTATAATTTAAAAAATGCCTATTTTAAAAGCAAATCTTAGTCATACACAAAATAGGACTTCTAAAAGAAGAGTTTATATAGGAAATGATGGCAGAAACAGAACTGCAGAAAGGGTTAGAGGCATTAGACTGCTTCCTTTACTTTAAATTCTGGTATCATTTAAAACATAAATTCAACATTATTTAAGTATATTATGCTCCTGGCGCTGTACTAAGTCTGTCTCTAAACCCCAATGTTTAAAAATAGAAGCTGACAGAATGAATGCAGGAATTCATTTCAGCAAGAGTTCCTAGTGGCTAGGAGACAGTTTTCTTCCTAGCAGGTTAGAGCTTGGCAAGTTTACAGCAAACAAGAAAAGTAAAAAGGGCTAAATCTTTCTATCATTAAGCCTTATTCTATTATAGATATTTTGTTTGTAAGAGTTCCTATCCATATTCACAGCAGAGAAAAAACTGGAATATTTTCTGTTACTAAACAACATGTAGTAGCTTTGGAAAGTACCCGAGGCTTATGATTCCATCACAGAAATAACTCATTATATCAAAAAGGGTATTTATTGACTTAAAACTATTTTACTTCACTGACAATATGGCATGTTGAATGGTATGTGGTTTTTGGATATCTTAAATTAAAAATGGAGTTCCATTATTTTCTGGCTGTAAAGCCTTAGGAAAGTGAGGCAATGTAGACTCTATAAATCCTTACCTCATAAGATCATCTTGAGGCATACGTAATTTGATGTGTACAAAGTAAAAATGCATCACATACACTCTCAATAGTTAGTCCTGCTTTTCTTTTTTGTGGGGCAGTGGTCTCACTGTGTAGTTCAGGCTGACCTTGAACTCAGGATGGCCTGGAATTCATAGTGGTCCTCCTGCCTCAACCTCCCAAGTGCTACGATTACAGGCATGCACCACTGCATCCTGCTAATCCTCTTTCTTAACTGATGAGACCACACTCTGGTTTCTCAGAAAGGAAATCATTTACAACTTCTGCAGTGAGAGCCTTTCAGAGTATGCAAACTTATTCAAATCATAGGTGCTCTCTTTAACAGATTGCCAAGCTTTAAAATGGAAATCCTTTCTTAAACCAAATAAAGTAAATGGCATTATGCATTTTACCAACATTACTCTGCATGTGATGAAATTATCAAAAAATCTTCTAAAATAGAACAGGTATTCAAGACCTCTTTGGGCTTTATGCAAGGACTTAAGTTCATTAAAAAAAATCATATTTGAGCGATTATGAAACTTACCTTCTCAAGTGAATGCAAAGGGTTTATTTTTTAGAGTGAATAACGCAATATAAAGGAATGTTTCCCAAGAGAATATTTTTCCATGGTACCTTTAAATAGAATGAAATGGAAATTGATACATGAAGCTGGTAAAAGTAATTGATAAAAATAAAGACTGAGGAAGAACCGCATCCCCAAAACCTCACTTTTTCTTACTGGGGTGACACTTTTGAATGGACACCTGTGTGCTGTCTACATCTAAAAAACAACAAGCAAGTCTCACATTTTTTTCTAGACCTCAGTATTCTATTAATTAAAGGTAGGCTGTATTTTCTTCTGTCATGCAGTATAATTTTGCATTCAATCAAATTTTTTCTTCCTATGGTAATAGAGAGTTAATGTCACAGTAACATGATATCTTTCACAAGTGGTCTTTGATATATAATAGCGTTCATATCATTTATCTTTCTCAGATTAGATTTTGGTTGAACATTACATAATGCACTCCTGTATCAAAACATTGTATAGTACCACCTAAATATGTATAATTTTTGTGTTCTTATGTATCAGCTAAAAAGTTAAACAATAGAACTTTTACAAATGAGAAGGGGACCAAGAGAGGGAGGGGAAGGTAAGAAAAAAAGGGGACATGAAGAGAACTGGGATGTATTGTGTACATGTACTGATGCCCCACAGTGAATGTAGTCATTATGTACCACAAACAGGTGCTAATAAAAATGTATAATGAAAAGAAAAAGAAAATTTAAACACATATAATAGGATGAGGAAGTTTAGAAGTGGTCAGAGTGATCTTTATGTGAGCAGGAGAACCTAATGTGGGCATAAACTCTCTGATGCAAGCTGTACACACAACTTACCATCCATCCTAGAGGAACTGAGATCTGACTAAACTTTGAGAAATTTTAATTACTTGATTATACTAAATCTAGTGAAAGTACATTATGAGAATGGTGATAAGTAGGAAGTGTTTCCAGAAATATTTAATCCACGACAAAACCAGTTCTATTCTTGGGTTTTTCTGACTATCACAGCTGTTAGAGCCTTTAGTTAACTGCAGTAACTAACTTTGATTATTTATTAATCACCTAAAAATGGATTCTTGAAACATTTCCTGAAAATGCAGCTATATCTGGTTAACTCTAGCTCGATAATTAAGAAATATGATCTGGGAGACCATTCCATATTCATAATCAGTATCTCAGAAGTATTTTTTCATGATCAGAGAAAAGACCAAGGGTAGGAATTAGAATCAGAGAAATCAATTATCCTTGTGAAAAGTGTGCAATAAATTTTTGATTTGTTTAAGGTTTTGTAACTAACTTTTCTAGATTGACCAAATAGTATATTTTAATAAAGCATTCTTCCTCCTTTACTGCTAAAATTTAGAGTAAATATTATTTTACAAAGGGGTACATATTTCTATAGTTGTAAGCATACGAACTAATAATAATGCCGTACAATTAAAAGCCTTTGCCATAAAATGTATATTGTCAACAGCTTCAATGTTTGAGTATGGTTTGCTGGTCTCAGAAGAGAGATCAAGATGCTGGGTTAAAACATAGCATTACATTAAGTATCTGAATGCAACAGCAATCACATTATAAACACTTCTAATGTAAAATACAAGGTTGACTAATTTGCCTCTAATTCAGCTTCCACTAGCATTGACATCAGTGGAATAACAATATGTTTGCTTACTTTCTCTAAGCTACTAAAAATGCCTTTTAAAATTATGGGATGGTCTACCAACACATTATATTGGCTCTTTGTTTTATTCATGAACCAGTAATTATTTTATCTTTTGAAGTATCAAAAAGTCAAAAGTTATTATTAAACAGTGTCCAGGTAGCTTTCTTCATAGAAAGCCAATGGCAAAATAGGCAATTAAGATCAGCTTGGCTTTGTTCACCACCAGTTGTAAAGATGCATAAACCCATCATTCCCAGAGGGTCAGAAAGAGGAGCGCAGCATTCTGGAGCTGCTCTTAAGTGTTTAACAAAGCAGAAACTGGAACGGATGTGCCACACACCAGTATCCATTACTGCAAAGCGATGGCTAAATTTTCTTGTAAAATAGCTTTCAGCTGGCCTATTCAGCACAGTCCTGCTATAGATAAAAAGAGCATCCAACACTGCCATGAAAATAGCAGACTGCAGAATATACAGTAGCTTCACAGAAGAAAACAATATGTTTCAAGAAGTTTTCTGACAGAGTTGAATCTACATCAGATTTTGCAAAGGCCAAAGAAATAGAAAATATCTTTTCTTCAATGTCTTTTTTTCCAAAGACATATCAATATACTATAAGTTTCTAATCATCTCTTAAATGCAATTAAGATTGACTTGAAGGAATAATAACACAGTACAAGAGAGGATTTCATGAACACTTGATTGTTTAATGAAATAGTATAGCATGGTAGAGTGGAAGCCAGTAGAACCAGGGGTTACAAATATTTTCTCTGCAGTTAGCTGAGAGCTATGTAGTCTGTCTTGATGAAAAGACCTTGGCTTTCTCATTGGTCAAAGACAGATATGACATCTAATGTTCACTGTCTACTCAACTGCTATTTCCTCAGCCCAGATTGGTTTAGGGGTGGGAAAATGATCCAGCTCTGGCTAACAAAATATAAGAGAAAATCTCCTAGAGAGAGCCTTTCTTCTTAAATCAAAACACAAATTATCAGCAACCTATATCGCTCTTTATTTCTTGGCTGGAATATAGATATGATTCCTAAAGGTATAGCAGTCATCTGTGACAAGGAGGCAAGATGTATCATTGTTTTTTAAAAAACAACATTCAAAAATACATAGAAAGATATAAAAAGACATAGGGATACTAGGTCTCTACTGGTACCCCTAAAGAACTGATTGTGTTTCTAATTAATACACTTCTTATGTTTTGTACTTTTGTCATTTCTATGGCTTCTGAAAAATCTTCATGTTTGCTAACATGATTCATAAACTTATACATAGACTGAGCTAAGAGCGTAAGTCTTCTTATTTATTTAGGTAAGAAAAAAACTTGGAAAAGAGATATAATATTTTTGTAGTGGCAGGAAAAGGACCATCAAATACAGAGCTAAAAGGCTGTCATGTTAATTGCCCCCTGAATGTTAATTGTACTTAGAAAAAGATACGTTTATGAAACTCATTTTTCCTACCAAAGCTGAGTGATGCGTTTCCTTGTAGAGCTGTCTTAGGAGTTTCGTTTCAATAATGTACATGTGGTTAAGCTATTTGGGAAATATTTTCCTACTGATGCTCGGATCTCAAAGTTTAATTTAGGGTAGAATGCTAAATAATTTATATGTCTAGATGAACTGAAGTAATCAGAACACTTTGTATCAAGCTAATAAACACGATTCAATTTGTTTGTAAAGCTTTATTGAGAAAGACACTATATAAATCTTCAGTAGGTGAGTAAAACAATGGGAAAAGAAGATGTCTTATGTTCTTATTTCTTTCCTTTGTTCTATTTAAAGACTGTAGGACACCTTTGGTAAGAAGAATGACCATATTCTAGTGTTCAGTAATGTGAAAGAATTCTAGTCTTCCAGCCCATTCAAATATTTCTTCTATGTAGTATCTCAGATTTAATAATAATCATAATTGTAGTGAAAATTACTGCAACAACTAATCCTTACTTTAATTTCACTGTGTTAAATTTCTTCCATGGAATTCTCATTTAATCCCTACTACATTCTCACAGCCACTATATGGGTGGTGGTCTTATTTTCCCGCTTGACAGGAGGTCCTGAAACACAGGAGGAAAGGTAAGAAGCGCACAGCAAATGAGTGGATCAGCAGGAACTGAACCCAGGAAATGTGACTTCAGAAGCTTCCACATTAGCACAGTATACAAATTTATTATTACCAGTGCCACCATTATTTTTTCCTCCACATCTTTCAAACTTTACAATGATCTCCTGGCATTGTAAGTATTGCTATAGCTTGAAGATCTAATTATTTGGCATTTACTTACTAGATGTAATATTGAGCACAAAGCAGCCCCTTGTGTAGAACTTAGAAAGGAAGGAGGTGGGCCCGGGACTCGCACCATGGGAAAGCACACAGATTGTTTACAATTCACAAAAATGTTATGTTTGTTTTCTTTTGTGGGGAGGGAGGTGGCGCGCTGTGAAGGCTGGGCAGGGAGAAGTAGAATGTCAGCTCCTCTCAACCAAATGACAGCTCAGAAGTCTGCTCTCCTCAGGGTCGTGCTTCCAGGGGCATCTGTTCCTTTTCACCTGTGCCCTGCGCCAGACAGTATGAGCATTTGGGGCACGATATACTTTACAGTTTGTTTGGTTTTGTTTTTCCAGGGTCAGGGATGGACGCTAGGGGCTCGTGCATGCTAGTAAAGCGCACTGTACCCAGGAGCTGCATCTCCGGGCCAGCAGGAATGCCTTTGAAAGAAGGGATGCACTGATGCCAGTTTATATGGAATCTAAAATATATGGAATTCTTTTCATAGTTACACAGGTAAAGTGAGAGTTTTAACTATTTTTTTCCAAATATATATATCAAATATACTTTTTGGAAAATAATTTCTTTGACATATTGGAAATGTACAATATGTATTTCACACTTATTTTTCTGGTCACTGGACCATTTACAACCTAAATTTTATATATTTTAATCTTCTTGCTTTATTTAAAGATACAACCAATGAAAAACAAGAGGGAGAATTTCAGTTAGCTTATTCTTAAATCTGGATTGTTTGGGAATTTAACACAATTATTTGTGTTTTAATTATTTTAAAACAATTATTTTATAGAAATGACTCCTAATTGGGCCTAACTAAGCCAAGCATGCCTGATTCTTCATTTCCTTTTAAGTAATATATGGCCTTTTGAAATGCAGGTTTTAAATTGTTTTACTTCTAAGGGAAAATGAACTGACTTTGGGAGCTTTGTAAATCCTAGGATCTGTGCTTAAACACTTAACACTGTCTCATTTACTTTACAAAGCTACTCTTTATGGCATGCTTTAGCCTATAGGTGAAGGAATTATAGCTCAAAGAAAGAAAAAAAGTCATATATCAGAAGTAAGGGGCAGCTTAAGCTGAAATTTATTTTTATTTGATGCAATGGACCAAGTTTTTTCTTGATGACAACACTGATAATTCATGACAACATAATTGTGCATACCTCCCGTACAAAATTTGTGTCACTGAATGTGTATGTATCACAGGTCAGTTTTCCACTGCTGCAGTAAAATACCTGACATATATAATTTAAAGAGGAAATGTTTATTTTGGCTCATGGTTCCTGAGGTCAGCTGGTTCCCGGGGAGAAACATCATGGCAGTGGGTCATGGTATAGGAAGAATGTTCACCTGATAGTAGCCAGAAGCAGAGAGATAGGAAAGGAGCCAGAGAAAAGAAGGGACAAGGCGCAGGATATACTTTTCCAGATTACACCTACTTCCTTCAGGCACGGTCTACCTACTAACTCACACATTCAGCTGTGAACTCATTACTGATGAGGGTTAACTGCCTTCCAAAAATTCCACCTTTGAACATGTGACCCTTGGGGAGGGTATTTTTCATCCAAACCATAACAGCACATAAATGTATAGAAATGTATAAATATGTGTATATACAGTGTATACCTACATGCGTATATAGTTTACACATATGTATGTATAAACACACCCATATACATGTAACACAAATGTGACTATAAATTATAATAAAAGTTTCATCTATTGTTTGTTAAGTATAATCTGGTATTATGTAGACATTTAATTCAGTACTATTCATTTTCTCACATTCACACTAAAATCTATAAAACATAACAGCAGTTTTGTGTCATAAAGCTCTTGAACTTCAGCTAAATTATCTTTCTTTTTAATTGGGAACTTACACTATAATAAAAAGAAAACACTGCAGCAGTTTTGTCTCCTGAAAACATGTTAAGTTTTAAACGTTTTATCATTGTTTACTCTTGTAGAAGAAAAGCCATGATTCATTCACATGGAAAACACACTCTCTGGTTAATAAGCTACTAGCCATGTGACCTGACTTAATATGTTATAATACTGGCAGCTGCATTGTAACCAAAATTGTGGTCACTGGGTCAACTGATTAATATTTATTCAAAACCCTGTAATATAAAGTAAAAGAAAACAAAGCAGCACTTGAGAATAATAATTATCTTCCTTATGAATTTCCCTAGGATTTGCATATCTGATTTAGAAAGTAAACACTATAGGTTGAATAGACTTGCAAAAGTAGATACCTTTTCAAAGACAGATTTCATGTTCAAGTGGACAGTATAAGGCAGCATCTATTAAAACCTTAAAATGTAAACAGATGTTCAGGGGAAAGTAAGACCGTGCACATCAAAGGACACTTACAAACACCTTCAGCAATCTGTAGAGCATATATACCATTACCTCTGATCAAAACATACAGTGAGTATTTAAAAAATTTTTAAAGCATATTATAATAAAAGATACACTGTCATTAATCCTCCTCAAATACTTCCTCTCCCTTGGAACTCCCATACTCTGTATCTGATGAGATATTCCCATTTTACAGAAAGAAATCCATGACTATAGAGGTGAAATGATTACTCAAAGTGGCTTTCCCTGGAGCTGGCATGAGCAGTGATTTGGGAAGATCTGGGCCATTGCTAAAGAGACCAAAGGAACCAGGTCCAAAAATCTTACATAAAATACTGACACAATTGTTTTAAAGTCCTTAAACTTGTAGAAATAAAATTATCCCACAGATGGACAGTCCTTCCACAGTCAAGGTGAAAAAGTGTTACTCTTCCTCCCCACTACAATAAAACTCCTCCCTTAACATGCTGATATGCCTATCATTTTCAAGATTCCTTCATATTGTGGGAAGAGAAAGCTAAAAGAAAAAAGAGGGAAAAAGAAAGGAAAAGGAAAAGAAAGCAAAACAAGATTTAAAAACAATACAACACCTAGGATGAAAGCTAATAGACAAATGGCCTCATGTATTTACGACACAATTGTTATTTTTGGAACAATCACAAAATAAAATCTGATCTCACATTTTCATGTGATTCTAAAGCAGAATGTCAACAAGCTTTTGTATGTAGAAGGCTACACTGACTGAAAAATGTTATCATTCTAGGGCACCCTTAAAATATTTAACGTATGTTTGGCATGTAAAGAAATTTGAAACAATCTTAAAATACAAAAAACAGATGCAAAATAGTTTTAAATGTTTTCAAAATGCTGTTTTACCTACCATATTAGTTTAAAGCAGCATTTATTGAGTACTAGGAAAAGTTATGTTTGGAATTCATTTATGAATGCTATAATCCATTGTAAAATCAGTATGTCTGGTATATTTATATCATCACCAAACAGGACTTATCACAGTCTCACATCATTAAATGATGATAAATATATCATGCTGTATTATCATTAAATTCTTTTATATCTATGCTTTATAGATGTTGTCATTTTACTCTAAAATAACTGTTTTCTTGCAAAACAATCCATCAAAAACAATCCACCCTATATTGTGAGTTCCAGGCTCACTTTTAGATAAAAGATAGGGTGGATAAAATGAATTATAATAAAGAAGTGCTAAGTGAAAATACCTTTGGCTTTGGGATCACACAAACCTGGTTAGGAATTCTGGCTTTCTGACACATAAATTGTATATTCTGGCATGAACTGTTTAGTCTCTCTAGCAGCAAGGTCACAGGGACCTGTAACACTGAGTTTTTAAAACTGACGAAAATACCCATATAAAAACCAGCAGGGCTTCTTCCCAGAGATTATAACCAATTACTGGCACTGATGAAGAATAAGAAAGACTTCACAACTTTTGAGCACACAGGTTTCTTCTTACTCCACTCCCTACTCTCATTGTTTCTTAAATCATAGCAAACAGACACTCAAAAATTCCCTAATAAATTCTGAATTTAAATGAAGGTCAAGTGAAGCTTTACCTTGTTCTCCAAGATAAACAGATGTCTGCCATGCCAAATTTTAAATCTGAAAACTAATATACAATCAATGTGAACTAAGTAATGACTCGCTGAAATAAAAAATACATTTTCCAATATAATGTGCATTTATTTATAGCTGGGAGACTCATGAACAAAGAAACTAATATAGTTAAGAAGAAAACCTGGAGTTTCTACATTGAAAGTATATTATGATAAAATGGTTCCATAACCAAAATCTCTTATCTCTTTTACCTTCATAAAAGAGGAATTGTATGATTTTGGGGATGACACTTTAGAAATTAATTATAGGTATATGTACATACTGTTTAATATTTCTGGATATACCTACATATATATTTACATTTAGTAAATTAAAAATATTTTCAGTTGGCTTTTCCACATCTATAATGATGAAATTAGTGCAAATTTGTTAAGAGAACTTCATGTAAGATTCATTTGTTTACTTATTGAAACCACATAAACTCTGTACTATTTAGAATAGTAGGTTTGTCCTGAGATCTATCATTGATAGTGAGATCAAATTTAGGTACAGCAGAAATACGTAGGAAATGCTTTTGTTCTGTGATTATTGCCTTGAGGAAAAGTTATATCAAATTTTATGGAAAATTTAAAAGTTAGATTTAAAAGTATAGCATTGGTATCATCCACTCCTGGGTATTTTTTTCTGTTAAAAATTAAGAAAATCAATGTCACTTTATCAAATAAAAGTATTGATATCTTTATGCTCATGTCATTGATGAAACTGATAGTTCAGTTGTGAAGTCCAAACAAAGTAGAGTGTCTATTATGCTTCAGGGATAATCAAGGATTTTAAAAATAGATTTGCTATTGATAGTAATCTACTTGATTAACTGTCTACTTTAGGATCACTCAGAAAAACACAAAGTGCAACCTTCTCCCCATCGTGAATTATACTGAGAGTATTTACACACACAAATGATTAATATATTCAGTGTCGAAACTGGTTTGGTGCAACCAGTGCAGTGAAACCAGGGCAACAGAAGAAGAAATCTTCCATACTGTTTGTTGCTTCTGCCAACTTAATGCTTAGGATTTTCATGGTTTTATAAAAAGAATCCATTTACTATCATATTTTAATCTGCTTTAGATGAAAAAGAAATCCAAACAAAAATCAAAGTCTGAAGTAGCTTCATATTCTATTGTTTTTTTTGTTTTGTTTTTTGTTTTTTTGGTTTTTTTTCCCGGTACCGGGAATTGAACTCACGAACTTGTGCTTGCCAGGCAGGTGCTGTGCAGCTGACCTAAATCCCCAGCCCTATATTCTAATAGTTAAACACTTATAAAAATGTGCATGAGGAAAGCAATTATTTTTATTTAATATATTAAGAACGTTCACTATCTTTAGCTGGCTTCATACTTCTAAGGCAGATATACAAAATACAATCCCGGTGCCAATAAAGAAGAGGCGGTCAATAAATTACAAAGCATGAGATACACTAGATAATCCCTGGAGTTAGTACTGTGAAGCCAAAGCATTAGAATCAAAACCACCTTATGACTCCACTGGAGATTTCAACTATAAGGTTCTGAATACATGCTGAATAATCAGCTTGTAAGAGATAATTTATAGCTAGAATGGAAGCAATTAACAAACTGCTCTGGACTGACAGGTTTTATGGCTTCTCTATATCAATTTATAGCATCTACATTTAATTATTTTTTATGTTTATAGAGACATAATTTGATTTTCACTGTATCTGAATCCACGATCATCCCTATAAATGCCTATCAAATCCTGAAAGTGCTGAGAAGATCCACACATCAACTAACTGCCTTGTTTTCCTGGTGCCCCCTCAAACCTAAGTGACACCAGCGACAAATCCACAAAGTCTTTGGTGGGGACTATTCTGAGAGCCAGATGGATAATAATATACAAGAGTTCCATCCACTTTTTGAGTAGTTTATACTCACATATGTCAGAAATAATTGATATACTTGTGGAACAGTTCTGGTTAACACTTATTCAGGAAAATAATTTCAAAATTCAGCTCTCAAGCAGAGACTTTGCTAAATAAAGAGGACAGTAGCTGTAATGCCAGTTTATAATAATGTCTTTCTACCTATAATATCTTTCATTCTAAGAACAGGTTGCAGCAGACAGTTTTCTGATTTTTTAAAATACAGAATTCATTCTAAGTCTACAAATGCATCACCAAGTATTTGTCTAAGTATTTACTAAGTTACAATGAATGGAGCAAAGGCTGACAATATTTAACCCCAGCTCAGTCCCCAGTATGTTACAGGCCAGTTTATAGGAAAAGGACAATGAAAAATAGCAACTAAGAACAATTTTAACATATACTAACTTCCATGTCACTTCAATCCAATAAGTAATTTAATCTGTCTTTGCAATGCATTAATGGTGTCTAAAACTATAAATCTTCTAAAAATATACTGATATTACTATTTTCTTATTATTTGCTTCACAGTTTTCTTTTGACTCCAATTCAAAGACATCAGTCAGCTTTCCTTTGGAATAAGAGATTTTGTGGGATTACAGGGAAAGACTTTACTCATCCGAGCATGAATTGCTGAAAAATTACATTCACGATGCATGAAAAGATGTTGAGGCCGTACATGCACCTCTGAAATTGTACAACACGTTCTTGAAACTTTGCAAGAACCAAATACCTGTCTACATGCCGGCAAAATTTAGCACTGGAAATAAGCCTTGGGAATGTTGTGGCTATCCAGTGAAGTTTTCGAGGATAAATGTGAGGCACATATTTTTGGCATCAAGATTTAGAATCCTCAGGGAAAATGTAATACAAAGAACCAACTGGGCACCTGCTACAACTTGGATAAACTTTGAACACAATGTTAAGTGACAGAATTTGCCACCAAAAGGAATACATTGATATGATTGATTCACATGAATGTCCAGAACAGGCAATCTGAAGTGATGGAAAGCAGATCAGTGGTTACTTGGGAGAAGGATGGGCTGGTGAGGAGCAGCAGAGCTTAGGGAAGTGGGACCTAAAGGGTCTTATGGGATTTCTTTTTTGCAGTGATGAAGATGTTCTGAAATTGACTGTGATAATTGGTGTTTATATATATGTATACATATGAATACATTAAAAACTATTCAATTATATTTAAATGAGTGAATTACGTGATATATGAATTATATTCCAATAAAGTTACTTTAAAAGTAAAGTGCAAGGGTCTCACTTCTGAGATCATAGCAGAGTACCTGGACTTTGAGATTTCATGAATTTTTTTTTGCCACTACGCATTAGCTTTAAACTTGTGCTACTTCAAAGTAGTAATTCACTTAAATATTGAATTGCAATTCCTGTATAATTTGTGGCAGTTGAGATATTCTTGTTATATAATTCCATGTTCGATGTGAATACAGCTGATGGCCAGCTCCAGTGCAAACAAAAGAAATTAAGATGACAAGAAAAGGTTGACAAAAATCAAGAACCCAGAACACTTCCAAGTCCTGAGTTAGTTTCAGGCTCTGAGCTACTGATCTATCATATTTAATTTAGAGCAACTTAGAAGGGCTAAGCAACGTTACTTTTTGACATTCGTTCGAGGGCCTACCGAAAATATCCCCCATGCAACATTTTCTGCTAAGAGGTTAGAATCCTACCATATGCTCCAGACAAAAGTCTGGACCATAGGCCGCAGGGTAGCTGCACGTAAGAACTGCAGTCACATCCTCCCTGCACTAAAATTCCTCTTCCTTTATTTATCCAAGAGGCCCTGCATAAAACCATACACCTCTGGCTCCTTAGCTGTAAACTGGGGATCCTAACAGTAACTGATTGTTGTAAGGTGAGATAACACCAGGAAATAGATTAGTCAGTGTGGGCCACAGACTCAAGAAATATTAGCTGTTATTAACTGCAAACTAACAAAAAGTCTCAGATCAATTACTTGCAGGGCTCAGACATATTCAAGTTAGCAGTGTTTTACAGGGGACGTTTCATGAAGTTTGGCAGGCTGGCTTGTACTTTGCATAACCTCTTGGGGAAGGCAAGCTACTGAACAGCTCTTTGGAGCAAGGTCCCTGGGGATCCCAGTTCCTTCTGCCAGCACTCAGCTCTCATTCCCTCTAGCTGGGTCAAGTCTCTCCTTTCCTTGCGAAAGACTCAACTTGCCCTTGGCTTATCCACTTTCTAACCTGGACCAGTGACCCTCGTGTCTGTCTCGGCTGAGCACTCTAGGGACTGGTCTTGCTTGGTGAGCCACTCTCCTGTCCTTCCCTCAAGAGTGGCACTGTATCGATTAACCCAGCACAAACCAACTTGGCTCCCCACTGACCCTCCCCAGAACAGCTAGACACCTTTGTCTAACCATAAGCAAGCCCTGAGAGTAGGGGCTTTGTTTTAAAGAGCTGTATCCTACTAATAAATTAATTTCTTATGCATTAGAAATTTTTTGTAGAATGAAAGAAGACTGGAAGGAAGTTTGCCAAAATGCATACTGTAGCTGCATTCTGGGTAGTAGAATCACAGGTTTTGTAATTCTTTATGTCTATATACTGTTCTGCACTTTCGAAAATTTCCATAGCAAAATGAAAACAATTAGAAAACAACAAAGATAATATTGAAAAGCACACCTTGGTTGGGTTGGTGCAGACAGTAGGGGAGAATAAAGAAAAAGTAAAGAGCCAGAGAGGGGTGGGGTGATGCATGCCTGTAATCCCAGCACTCAGGGGGCTGAGGCAGGAAGATGGCTGCAAGTTTGAGACCAGCCTGGGTTACAAAGTGAGCTCAAGGCCAACCTAAAGGCCAACTTAAATTGCATAGTGAGACACTGTCTCAAAAAGACCAGAAAAAAAAAAGAAAGAAAAAAGAACAAGTGAAGTGCCATATATTTGTCAAGACTCCGTATTGAAATGATACAAAGGAGCATTGAGAACAGAATGAGTGTAGACCACTTGATTGCAAAAGAAAATTTCTGAAAAGGAAAGTAACATAGGTGAGTAAAGGAAGATAGTCAAACTTCAGCTATTTTATGAGTCCTCCAGAGATCAGGATAAGCCCCACTCAATTCATGAGTTAAAAATTCTTCAAACATGTTAGCTAATTAAAATAACCAATGAAAGCAAAAGGGCCAATGCAAATAGCCCAGAGGTCTGGTTCACATTAACTTCTTTGTACAGGAATAGAATGTCATTCTGTGATCCTGAATTCCAGGAGGCCGGCTAAAAGTGAAATGATTAGATACAGAACGCTATGGCAGGACCATCTCAACGTGGCCACTTCCAGACTTAAGAATCTGTGGGAGCAGGGCGTGGTGGTGCTCGCTTATAATCCCAGCACTTGGGAGACTGAGGCAGGAGGATTGCTGCAAGTTTGAGGCCAACATGGGCTACAAAGTGAGCTCAAGGTCAGTCTAAACTGCATAGCAAGACCCTGTCTCAAAAAGACAAAAAGAAAGAAAAAAAGAAAGAAAGAAAGAAAGAAAGAAAGAAAGAAAGAAAGAAAGAAAGAAAGAAAGAAAGAAAGAAAGGAAGGAAGGAAAAAAAGAATCTGTGAATTGGGGTGTGTGGTTGTTATGGTGTGGCTTGCAGTGCATACTGCAAACATCTGACTGTCTAAGCTTGCATTTAAGTCCAATCAGCTGTGAGCTGTAAGACCTTGGGAGAATTGTTTATAAATCTCTGTTATATTATGGGTTAATAAGGTCATCACATTTTTAGAACTACTATAAGGATTCAGTAAAATAACACAGGGCAAGGGCTTCCCACCCATAACTACTAGTCACTATGTTGAAGAAAATGATGATGATGATAAGGAGGAGTTTACATGAAATAAATAAACTCCAGGGCATGTGAAAATCAGGGTCTTACTAAAGGGTTCTCTTCTCAGGTCAGTCAAATGATGAAAAAATTAATTTTATAGCTTAGAGAAGAATTTTCTTCTTAACAAGATACTTCCTTTAGGAGCCTAAAATTGGCTCCATAAAAACACTTTAATTTGTCTCAAACCTTTTAAACCTGGATAATTAAATTATATTTATCATTAAAAACAAAGGAACTAGGGGGCTGGGGATTTAGCTCAGGGGCAAAAGCGCCTGCCTGGCAAGCGCAAGGTCGTGAGTTCGGTTCCCAGTACCGGAGAAAAACCAAAAAAAAAAAACAAAAAAAAACAAAGGAACTGATTGTAAAAATAGTTCCTACAATCATACATATACTGTGAAATTTATTGTTCAAAATTCAGAATTTAGTTAATATAATTTTAAATTTTTAAACCATATAAACAAATAAGTCATATGAATCAATAAATATGGCAAATATCTTTATCACGAGATGATTGTAAAGAAAAAGATGACTATTTGTTGCAGGAGCCTAGCATGCTGCCTATAACTTCACAAATGTTTGCCTTCTTATAAACACAAATTATTAGGACTTATGATTTAATTCAAGCTGAGAAAAATAGTCTCATAAACAGCAGACAATATCGAGACCTGAAATTACACAACTTGCAAGAGATATTTAGTTTTCTGTCTCTATTTGTCCTATAATTATGTCACCGAACTCTGAACATTCAGTGTGACCCTAACAATCTACACTTTTTTTGTCATTAACCAAATCAATGACAGAGGCTATGTACTGTCCTTCATAATCGATTTCCCCATTTAAGTAAAACAAACCTCAAATGTTAGTGGGACAGGTGTTTATTCTTAATACCACATTTCATGTCTCTAATAAAGTATTAAGAAATAATTAAGTTTTGGTCAATGGAATATGAAAACAAGAAATGTCTGATTGGCAGTACTGTCTTAGTTACTTTTCTCATTGCCAAAGTTAAGGGAGGGAAGGTTTACTTAGCTCACAGTTTGTAGAACTTTCAGTCCATAACTGGCTGGCTCCAAGGCCAGTTGGTGAGGCCAAGGGGCAACAGTTCCTGGTGGTAGAAGATGGCAAAAGCAACAAGGGGGAGAGACAGAGAGAGACAGAGAGAGGGAGAGAGAGAGAGAGGGAAGAAGCCCCTTTCCATCCCTTATATTGTATGCAAGCTATCTACTCTAGGGTCGATGTAGCTTTCACACACTTAGTCCTAGCATTGGACCATGAATCAATCACAAACTCTAGTTCAGCCACCTTCAAAGCCCTGCTCTTCGTGACTGCATGAGGCTTAGGGAGGACATCTAAACACAAACGGTAAAAAAGACTAAAGGATGTAAAAGACAAGGTGATGCCAGTTTCCTTAGAATTTCTTCCTCTGCTCTTTAGATGCCCAGGTAATAAGATCCTGGGAACTGAACTGACCATCTTGGAAACAAGAGGAAAGTTGCATGCTGAATACAGTAAGGCAAAAACAGAGAGTATTGGTACCCTTGAAAGTGACAGAGTACTATGCCAAACTGGATGGACTCCAGTTACTGTTATTTTAGGGTTAATTGTTTGTGTTTTTGCTTCTCCATTAAAGTAATCCAAAACTAAATGCACATAAAAAACAACAACAGCATCAACAAAAAATTCTGCTCTTAAAACTCATAGTATTACTGATTGCTGTAACTGTATAGTCACTAATGGAAAAAAGAAGAAAGAATAAAAGAAAAAGTTGAGCCATACAAAATGAAATTAACCATTCAGGATTGAGTAATGGGGCTAGGATAAGAAGAATACCTAAAGGTTATGATATAAATGACAAGTAATTTGAAGCACTTTAGTGACATACATATGTGTTCAAAGTGTTTGCTGATTCTTCTTGGATCAATTTTTCATTTTGCTGACACCTTTTAGGGATTGATGAATCTGTTTACCTCTCACTTATTTTGAATGAAATTCTACTTTTAGAATAATTATAAAGGGATTTTTAGGGGGCCCAATGTCATCAGAAAATGAGATTGTATCAATAAATACATTCCTAGTTAGCAGACCCTATTTTTTTCTTAATGAGCTGTTTTAAGGACTTATTGGTAATGTTAATTATTTTAACAACTGATGTATGATCTCCTGACTCAAACCAGAAAATATACCTCATCCATGCACTTGATTACAATTGCTTTATCAGAATACACAGAGTTACTCGCTAAGCTTACTTGTTCGGTGTAGTGAATATTCAGTGTATTGACTTTAAATTAACCTGAATTTCCTTTTAATTAAATATAATCTTGACAATACTAGTGTTTTAATCTTCCAAAACTTGCTCATTTCCTTTCATAATACAATGGCCTTGTTACTCTAACATTACACGCACAGATGCTTTGGTGTTCTCTCTCTCACTGATAGTTGCTGCTCCTGCATCCATACTTTATTTTTCTAGCTAAAACCCTCATTAGCTCTCATCTGCACTAAGGTAAGCTACATTCTGAAAGACCATACCTCTTTATTCTTAGTTCAGATATAAAGATTCTTAAGAAGCTATGACTAATTAACTCGTTGGTGATTCTTAGGAAGAGTGGCTAGCAATGTGAGTCTGCATTCCAAAGATTCATGGGAAAGAAAAAGAAGGAGTGAGGATCTATCTAGCTAACAGGAGCTAGATGACAGGAGCTCAGCTATCTTTACAAGATCTCTTTTGAGGAAGTCTTAATCCTGGTGCTTTTTAGCCGCAGTGAAAGCCATGCCCACAAAAAACTGAACTGTTGATATGTTAACTAAATTACAATCAAACTAAAGATGAAATTTGGCATCTGAAATATCTTTCCACAAGTGACAGAAGTAATTTCAACCAAAAACAAAATGCAACATACTGTCATTTTATACATTAAAGCAGATGTACATAAAAATTTAAAAGTAGGCAACCATTCCCATCTTTTCCAAATAGATTTCTACATGGATTTCCAGGAAAGAAAATATATAATATCTATATAACATTACTAAAGTACTATATTTTTTAGCTTTATACCCAATCCTCTATTTTTAATGCTTTCCCAGAAGAGCTATAGCTGATTTCCAATAGATAACGGGCTTGAGTTTATATATGTGTATTTATATATGTCTGGAGAGATGGGGGGATAGGAGACTAGAAATTTACAACCTGGTTTTCTAGAAACCTGAATTAGAATATTAGAATATTAGAATAGTATAAAACAGGTAACTTTTATACTGAAAAAGTTTGTAAAAGCACACAGTTTAATAGATTCTGTGCACAAAGTCTTCAATTTAGCAAGTAAATTTGAAGTTCCTGCTTTGAGATAGATATGAGTGTTGTGGGTTTTCTGGAGAAATTAGCCCACAGAAATGACAGTGATTTTGAAAAATTAAAAACAAAGTCATGGATGCAATTTGTGTCCCATCAGTGTATCTCAGACTTTAGTATCAGAATCACTTGAAGGGCTTGATAAAACACAGGATATAGGGTTACAGCCACAAATTTCTGATTCACTAGGGCTGAGGGAGAGATCAGAAATTTACATTTCCAAGTTTCCAGTTGCTGCTGGTGGTGCTGTTTATCTAGGGAACGTGCTTTGAAGACCACCATCCTACACTGAGGAAGAGCATAAGAGGCCCAAGGCAGAGCTCAGTGGTCACCATTAGGAGGGCATCATCTTACACAGCACTTATTCCAGGCACCAAGAAGGATCTAGGTAGGTTCCTCCATCAACCTCCTGCAATCTCACTGTTGTGAAGAAAGCTCTACCCGGGATGCAAACTCTGGGAAGTACAGAGAAAAAGAGGATGAGTGCATTTGTGTGTGGAGAAACCAAAGACTAGCAAGCATCAGCGGACAAGTAAAAATAGTGACTAGATTTACTCATTGAATAACTCTCACTGAACACAGGGTCAGGTGTTAGGGACTCATGAGTGTTCAAAATACACATACAGTTACACAAATAAATACACATAAAGAAGAACATGTAGGGGCTGGGAAGTAACTTGGTGGTACGGTGCCTGTCTAATATACTCTGGGTCCTAGGTTTGAACCCCAGCACTTCCAAAACAAAGAAAAGAAAAAACAATTGAAATTATTCTTGATCTTCTTAACATACTAGGTCGGGGAAATAAATGTTAAATGCACAAGATATAAAACATATCATATATATCAGTCTTATAGAAGTCCATGTGAAGGAAAAAAGTAGGTAGAGTATGTCAGGATGATACAGAAAGGGTACTGCAACATCACAGCTGCCACAAAAAACTGAGACCATTATAACTGGTGACATTAGGGTTACTGATCCAAAATGCCAGGATCTGTACAAAGAACTACAGATAATGAGGGTGTAGAATTCAAGGATGCCCTTCTGCTTAGATGTCTATTACACTGACACATTCACAGGTCTTCTCGCTAAAGTAAATCTAGGAAAGATGAGAAATTACATGTTGTTCTTTGGTCAGTCAGCTTTACAAATTCTAAACTATTCTTCCTCCATAGCTCTGCAGTGCAACCTCAGGCTTGGAAAAGAGAAGTACATGTTTCATATTTCAGGTCTGTGCTGAATCTTAGATTCTATCACACAAGCCAATTGTCAGAAAACAGGGGTGCCATTTTATTCAGTTACAGTTCTTATTATAGTAACACTTCCTTCTTTCACTCTAAAGATGGCAAAAAATAGCCATGACTTAGGTCAGCCAATACTATAAGAATCCGGTTCAGAGAATCTGGTTAGAAGGCAAATTCTATAACTTTTAAGGCGTTTGGAGGGTAATTTTTCACCATATAGTATAGTGACAAAAGGAGAGAATAATTTGCTCATAGAGAGGATTATTGTATTTTTAAATTTATAAGGTTTATATCCAGAAAAGCAAATATGTATGTATCTTATCTAAGTAAATCTGTTGCTCCAAATACATACCAGAAAAAAAAGAGACAGTGGAAGGAGAGAGAAAAAGAGAGAGAGAAAGAGAGAGAGAGAGATGAAGAGGAACAGGAAGAAGAGGAGGAAAAGGAGGAGGAAGTGGAAGAGAAGGAAGAAAGGAAAAGAAAAGGAAAGGAAAGGAAAGGGAAGGAAAGGGAAGGGAAGGGAAGGGAAAGAATCAAATATCAAAAGCCTGAGGTCTCTGTCTTCTGTATGTCTCCAGGCATTGATATGTAGATAGCAGTTTCACACTCTGGGATTTTTCTTCACTTTCAGAATTCTCGTGCACTCAGACACTTCATGAAATGCGCTGTTTGCTTTTCTATGTTATTACTACCTCTGTCAGTGTTCTGCATTTTCATGAGCTCATTTCCTAGACTCTCAGTTTCCTCTTTGAAACCACAGCTGTACGAAGCTTGCTTCTGCACTCAAAGGCACAGAAGTTATGGGAAAATGTCGTTGGGCATCCCCAATCTACGGTTAGTTGAGAACACTTTCTGAATTATCAAAACACTGCTAAAAGTGCAAGATATATTGAATTATATGAACGTATCTTTTCTGTGTTGCTTTTTAAGCTTTGAAAACATCAAACTCAGACTCATGACATGACATGAGAAGAATTCCACTTTGACTAAATGAAAAACACAAAAATTCCAGAGGAAAAAATAAATGCAAAAATAGAATTGGCTGGAAACCAGAAACCACACACAAAAAAAGAAATATAGGAAATGGAACTAATTGGTTACTATAGTGAAGGCTTTTTCCCCCAGACTTTCTTCGGGGAAGAAAAGAGAAAATGTAAAGTCATGTAGAAGCTAAGAGTTTGGACAAAGTTATCTTGTCTTGAAATGTACAGAATTCCATGTGAATACATGCATTTATGAAAGGACAATAACATTTTTATTTACTGGAATTTCCCAAGTTAATCTTCTTTGGATTCTTCTGGCTTACTAATAACAGAGTTTTGGTTACAAGGTCTGTATAATTATGCCATCATAGCCTTTTTACGGCACACTAGCTTGTCTGTCACCCACAGCCATTCCAAGGCTCAGTCCATTCATTGTGCATTGGCAGCAGGTCTGCAAGAGGCACTGCTATAAGACAAGCCTTCCATGAATGAATAGCTCTTGCACAGTGGCTAATTTCCTACCAGGCAAGATGCTCCTTTCATTTATTCTTTCATCATGACCTAGCCATATCATTGGGTTATTCTGGTATAAAATGTATTTATTGTTTTTGAACTGATTTGTGTCTTGGCAAAATTAGAGCATGCCATTTCTAAATATGGATGTTGGAAAACTGATCTCTGTATTTTGGAGTTGGGGGGTATAGCTCAGTGGGAGAGTGCTTACCTAGCAGAATCAAAAACAGACTTGATCCCCAATAAAAAATAAAAATAATAATAAATAAAATAAGTGTCATTCGTTTTATAGGGACTTTTGTAAAGTCAGTGTCCACAAACTCACCAAATATTCTGGTGTTCTAAGTTTAAAGGAAAATAGGAGTTAATTTATTTAACAAGTGATTTGCAAAAAGCTTGCCTCTGGGCACATCTGTGGAGATGGAAGATTAAGGGCTTCAAAAAAAATTAAATAATCTTTACTGAATTTTCAATATATATTGCAAGGATATGGGAAAAAATTAGACTGTGTGTGTGTGTGTGTGTGTGTATGTGTGTATTAGAAATCATATGGCTCAGGCAGGGGACATAGCTCAGTGGCATAAGTGCCTGCCTGGAAAGCACAAGGTCCTGAGTTTGATTTCTGGCACAGAAAGAAAGAAAGAAAGAGAGAAAGAAAGAAAGAAAGAAAAGAAAGAAAAGATATGGCTTATGTCCACTTAATTTACATACAAGACAATCTGGTCTCAAATTTGAAATTCCTTATTCAAGGTCATATTGCTACATAGCAGAAGCGGGGGGTGGGTGGAGAAGTGACCCAAGTCTCTGGATCCCAAGTGATCACATTCATGATCATTATCATAAAGTGAGAGAGGCCCAGTTAGTAATTCAATAGCACATCAGGCAATGAATAGAAAAAATTAATATGATACTCTTTTCGTACACTTGATTTAACCCACCAAGCATATTCACATAGACATTAGTGAAGGTCTTAAAACAATGTATAACCACTATTTCAGTCTATGCAGCCAAATGGCAAGGATTTCCAAAATAATGACTGATGAAAGGTTTTTGAAACCAAGTAGTTTATTGGATTTTTCTTTTACCCATTCTCCTTTAAAACTATGCTAATTTAAATTGATGAAGGGGTAGTTTATGCAAGTACATATAATGCATATTATGTATAATAGTACATATAATATTGCTAATGTGTTATGTTGCCTGGTACATTACAGACAAGGCCTCATTGTATTTCTTTTTATTATGTCAAATTGTACGCTCAGTTCCTTGAGGCATTAATAGCAATTGTCATTTAAAAAAAAATCCTAGCATTTAAACACTGGTCTATGTGATTCCAGAGTTATTTCTATTCACTAAGTTACACTGTTTAATTCTTCAAAATTCTCCCTCAACCCTACCTATCTCAACCCTACCTCTCATTTTTCTAAAAAAATATATTTGTGTTTGTTTGTTTGCTTCAGTGTGAAATCAAACCCAGGG
Organism: Chinchilla lanigera; assembly: GCF_000276665.1. Taxonomy (NCBI): domain Eukaryota; kingdom Metazoa; phylum Chordata; class Mammalia; order Rodentia; family Chinchillidae; genus Chinchilla; species Chinchilla lanigera. The sequence goes on from NW_004955457.1 coordinate 5,859,939, forward strand.
CCTCAAATATGTTAGGCAAGGGCTCCACCACTAAGCTACACCTCTGTCCCATGTAACGTGCACCTTTTTAAAAAACGGGTCAAAAAGTTGCTTTTCCTTGTGGAAAAAAAATGTTTCACTAAACTGAATAGAAATAACATTAAGTTGATTCCAAATAAGGATAAATAAGGCAACCAACACTTTTAAAATGAAAGCCTTTGTGTACCATTGAGCATCTAAAATGCCTTCTCAAGGTTTCCATGCCAACCTTTCTAGAATACAAAAATAAGCTGTGAAATAACATTTATGCACACCACAATATGTAGCTTTTGATGCACTGAACTGTTTCCTTTCCTTTTTTTTTTTTTTAATGAGCCCAAATAAATTTTGAATCTTTAGAAAAAGAGAGAAGTACAACCGGTACCAGTTGCTGATGAGGCAAGCACTGTAACTTTTGTTTCTTTGTTAGTGGGGGAAGACTTCAAAAAAAGACTCGAAGGGAACTTTTCATTTCTGTTAATATCCTTTTTTATATACACTCATAATTAGTCATAGCTCTTCAGAATAGAGTCTTTATAAAAGTTATGCTTAAACTATAAACACCACCAAACATTTAACACTGAGTCTATCTGCAGAAGTCAAATCTGGAAATCTAGGCCACTTCAATCCTTGATTCAAACCACCTAGCAAGAGAAAAACAAATGCAGAAAGAGCTTCAGGACTACTGATTCTTCTCATGCAGTTTGAAGAGATTTCTTTTTATTTACCAGGCTCCTTCCAGGTAAACAATGGCAGTTTTTGGCTGAATGTGACAAGAGCCTCCAAAAGAGGAGAAAGAGGGGCTTTTGTGGCTCAGGGAAGAAGGCAGGAGTTTCTGGCATTAATTAGGCTCAGCGTCCAGCATGCGGCAGGACAGAGGGATGGCCAGAAAGATGATCAGGAGAACATCAGAGAGGGACAGAGAAGCCCTGGAATAACCACGACCAAGAGCAGCAGCAACCATGAGAATGACGGTCTGCGACATTTAATGGGTACTAACCTTCTATCAAGGAATGTGCAGGGTTCTGGGAAGACCGTAACAATAAAGCACATATGGCCTCTGCTTTCAAGAAACTGAGAACCTAATAACAGTTTTGTGGAAGAGCCTCATAATTAGGGAAAGGGAATAAGATCAGAGAAGGGCACTGCGGGAGTGCAGAGTGAGCGCTCCAGCCCTGTGTAGCGAAGGCTTCTCTGAGGAACTGATGTCCAACCATTCATTCTCGAGAGAAAGGCAAAGGGCTTAGGGAGAAGAGACTGCACATGATAGGGTTAAAGAACTATTTATTGGTATTAATTGATTTAAGGTGAATACAAGTACCTGAGTTTAATTTGAATCTCACCAGGTTTTTAAGTACACAACATGTCATAGCTAAAGATCAAACCGAGGTAATCACAAACAAGGAAGACAGCTTTAAATTCATTAGAATCAGGACCACAATTATTTCATCATTAATAATTGTGGCCTGCAATGAGTTGATGTCTCTTACTTATTGGTTTGGTTTCTGGTTGGTAAGCTGACACGTGTTCGAATGCAACGCTTATTTCTGAGGGGGCAGCTTTGAGTGACACTTTCCCTAAACAAAAGGAAAAGTTAAGGTTAAAGATAAATAAGCAAAATAAACCTCCATATCGAGCTTTTTGTACATTAAAGACTCTGCTAGTAATTTCCTGGACTGAAATCTTAGGCCACGCCCCTACTACTGCCGTGACCCTCCTACACACATCAATTTACCTCAAAATTTTAAAGCTGAGCATTCAGTCAGTGCCATCCAGTTAAATGATACTGACGATAGTCCCAACTTTCAAAACCTTTTAAAGTTTTATCACAGAGCTTTCTTTAAACAGCATATAACTTCAACATGATTTGAACTTCACTTGTCCTTGCCTGCAAGCTTTCTTCCAGATCACTTACTTTTTTTTCTGTCGCTTTAATTTTCAGAGTTTAAAAGCTTGCTTTCTCAGTTGCTATCATTTCTTTCTGGCCATATTTAAGTGCTCTGCCTTGATTCAGAAGTGCAGGGCCATGACTCTCTGATGTGGACAGCTCCATGGTGTTTCCGTTACTCTTTTCCTGATACCTTCTCTCCTAACAGGGCCGGATCCAGTCACTGAGGTAAAGGGAGTCCCGCATTCCTAAAGGGGTTCAGGTATACAGGATATCAAAGGGAGCTGCCTGGTGCCATATCCCGTCGAAGTAATTCAGCACAGCTTTTGATTCCTCTTTAAAAAGGAATGAAAAAACTCCTTCCATTTAAATTTCATTTTGAAGACAATGTTTTTTTGAACCAAAACTCTAAACACATGGTGTGTCGAAAGATTTCTGAGTATGATTTATGACTTAATTGATACAAAGTCTTCTAAAGCTTAACAGAACACGTTGTTATATGTTGGCATTTATAACTTTATTGGAAGGAATAATATCATGGGGCCCTGGCACTTATGAAAATAGTAAGAGAATTTATCACGCAAAGCTTCTACTTTAAAACATGCTATAGAATAGACTACGTGAAGTGTAAATGAAGGATCTCAAAATCCTCATTTCTTAATGCATCAGGTGGATTATGCACGTGCTTCCAAGTTGTCTTTGAAAGGCTTTGAGCGCCAGCTCACAGAGCTCCAGCTCCACTGTTCTTCCTCTGAGAAGTTGGGACGGCAAGACAGCAGTCCTTGCAATTGAAGCAGCCTCTCCTTTTACTCCTTGCTCTACCTTTTCCTCCTCTTTCTCTTCCTCCTCTCCTCCCCTCCTCTTTCTCTTCTTTCTCCTTTTCTTCCTCCCATTCCTCTTCTTTTCCTCCTCTTCCTCCTCTTCCTCCTCTTCCTCCTCCTCCTCCTTTCAAGATTAAAGAGTTTATAAAGGGGCTGGGGATTTAGCTCAGCGGCAAAGCGCCTGCCTGGCAAGTGCAAGGTCGTGAGTTCGGTTCCTGGTACCGGAGAAAAACCAAAAAAAAAAAAAAAAGGAGTTTATAAGAATCAAGGAAGATGTATTAAAACAGATAAAAGGGAGAAGAAATGATAATCTGGCCAAGTATCCTTTATTTGTGTCATTTCCTAGCAATGACAAAGGGGGCAGGGAGGACTGGACAGTTGCTATCACAAACCACCTTTCAAAAACTTGGATTGCTGCACTTTAAAGTTGTCTAAAACTTCAATCATTTAGCAAGTGACACATTACATTTTGCTGTATCACAGAGACATCTTGTAAAGTCCATGTGAAGGCTGTTACTACTGAGTGAGCAGGACTGGTCCCTCTGCTCCTCCAGCACACTCTGGACACAAGTGATACATAAAAAAGCAATTGTTTAATGAATAAGTAATTCATGCAGTCATTTCACACTGACTGGAAACAGGCTCACCTGCCCTGATAATAAAATACAGAATCTTAAGGAGCTTGAAACTTTACTTTGGAGGCATGTTGGCACAGTCATTGATTTTTCAAAAGGAGAAAGCGGTCATGCATTTCCTTTAATCTCTTTGTCATTAATTAACATGTGTCCACCAAACAATGGCGCTGAAAGATACTGCCACAGACCTGCAGCTGGAATTCAGCATAGACAGAATTTCACTCAAAAGTTATTGTGTGAGAAGAAAGGATTAAAAATAAACAAACAAACCATAACAAAACCTTAAGTCCTCCACAGTATGAAGTTTAAGTAATAAGGAGCAAGGTAAACAACACTGTTAACATGTGTTAGAAACATTAACGTTTTAATGTTTAAATGGCTTAAGAAAGGGAAAATAATTTGACTTGCTACAACAAGGACCTTCAAAAGTGATCTGAAGGATTTACCTTTGCATGCACACCTTTATTACAGTTTTCACTTGCATATTAATAAAACAGAAGAGAGAAAAGAAATATGAAGCAATATTTCTATTGGAAAGATTTAGTCCTTGTGAAGTCCTTTTCTTCTTGCTCAGGGGACTACAACTTGTACAGGTGAAGGTTCCTCTTCATTATTGGTTATTATTCGAATGTTTAATCGATGTCCTCCATTATAATTCTAATTTTATTCACACCCATATGCATTTTAAACAGTTCCTACTAAATTTTAAAGAGGAATGTATAAGGAAAAAGTAGGGGGAAATAGTGCTATTATTAGAACATATGGATTTCGGCTGTGTATACATAGATACGTAAGAAATGAATCGTTGGTGGTATTACAGGGAAGCCTGTCTTTAGCAATCTCCTCATCCATTCATCATCAGCAGATGCTCACTCTGGGTGCAACTCGAGTGATTACTCCCAGAAAGCTCATAATTGTAGTAATTAGGGTCACATGACCTGCAGCATGTTCCTGCCTTTTTTTTTTTTTTTTAAAAAAGAAAGGGCAGATGGCCAAGCATTAGCATTTGAATGAGCACTGGGGATCTTGGGGTTGAGCAGTTTAAATGCAGAAGAAAGCTGTCATTATTTATTCTCCAATACATTTCAGGGAGTAATTTCACTTTTTTTTTTTTTTTTTATGTTGTCCCTTCTGCTCTCCACAAGAAGGTCTGTCTTCCCTTTCAGAGCTAACTCTGGGCAGTACCACCCCCAATGTTACTACTAATATTATCCCCAACACTCAGGTTCCTGTAAGTGGGAAGAAGGGGTAGTGACTGTGTTAGCATACACTGATAAAATATTCAGAGGAACAAAAACATCCACAGGTCACTCTTCTTACGAAAGAAGCATTTTATTCACTTTGCATTGTTAGGGCAAATACCAATTACAAAGTGACAGATTTCATTCCTCCTGCTGAAAATATAGAGATCTCTCTCCACTCTCCCTTTTCTTTCAGAGTTCCTTTCTCTGCCCTTTTCAGTCGCCTGCAGAACTCGGTAATGACTGAATAAGCCTCTCCTCAGCATCCCAACTCAGGAATGTTTCCCCACGAAGCTCAGATCAATCTTTGAGAAAAGCAAACAACTAGGGAGAGAGCTCCGGGGTTTCCCAGCTCCCGAGGAAGGGCAAGAACCTAATCTTAGTGCGTTTCTTGATCTAAGTTGCTAAACTATTTCCTGCCACAAAAGCAGGAGATATTTGTTTTTCCCTAGATAAAGCCAATTACCTGAGGTGAATTTAGGACGACTGTGTGAGCCCTCTTATTTGAGGACTAATTATGGATATTGAATGCACACATGTGTGTAATGGGTTGTGTTTGGCTGTATAAAAGGATGAGATTTTTTTAGCCTTTACAACTTAGCAGATGTTTGTCATATGAATCACATTCTGGTTTAACACTTATGAAACAATACAAGCGTGTTCTCTATCTCTCGTCTCTGCTACCTTTGTGAAGAGGTCTTCTGAGTCTGGAGAAATCCCTCCCCCCCACTAATTCCCATTCCAACTAATCCTTCCTATCCCATAGCCATTTTAGACACTCTGTAAAGAATTTCAATGCTAAATTTCTAAATTTCTCATCTGAAATTGTTATATATATATATATATGACAGTTTATTTCATTACTTCTTTTCTTTTAATTTAAACAAACTTGGTAATATTAGTACCAAAATAAAAGAAATACAGATATCAAGAGTGTTAGTTAGAACATGGGCTTCCCATGTACTGAGATATTAGTGGTTTTCTTCTTTACACAAAACCTAAGACCAAAAATAAAAGAAACCCACCAAAAAATTACTTTATTAAAGAAAGTTGTTGAAACAGACAAACTCATCAGTATTTCTCTGTGTAGTGAAGTATTCCATGTTTGCAGGAAGACATAAAAAATCTTCTGAAAGGACTGGCTGTTCACTCAGTTAAAAAAATTGGATACACAGAGAAGTAGTTCAACAAGTATTTGTTAAAAGCAAAGGTCAAAGATCTAAAGGGAAGGAGAAAGACAAAAGGCAGAAACCAGGTCCAAAGTAAACCTTTCTTGTATTTTCTCTTCAGGTGCCAATGTCCCAGTCTTCTTTTCCTTTTCTGTGCCTTCATTTTTTATTTATTTATTTATTTATTTATTTATTTATTTATTTATTTATTTATTTGGTTTTGTTGAGACAGGGTCTCATTATGTACTTCAAGCTAGCCTTGAACTCACTCTGCAGCCTAGGCTAGCCTTGAACTTGGAGTGATCCTCCTGCTTCAGCCTCCTGAGTGCTGGGATTACCTGCATGTATCACCATGCCCAGTTCGTGTCTGGACTTTTAAAGACCCTTTCAAGAAACATCATTCCTTTTCAAACTCTCCTGCTTTCATTATTGTCTCTATTTAAATTCTATGTATCTTTAAGTCCAGCTGAAATTCTTTTAACTACGAACTTTATAAATCTGAGTGACTTATATTTCTCCCTGATCTGTCAGCAGTTGTATATGTACTTGGTATTAACTTCTGTGTATTAGTTACAATGTTCATGCACTAGCTTTATGTACACTGGGTTATAACTACTGAAGAGCAAAGGAATCATTTTTAATATTCTTCAAGCATTAGTAGAATCTACTGCTCAAATGATTGTCAATAGCTGATAACACTTCATTGGAAATCTAACCTCATGTAAGTTTACTTCATATTTGAAAAGATTTGATTGCAAGACTACAGATAGCTAACAATGACTTTCTTTTCCCTTCCCTTCCCTTCCCTTCCCTTCCCTTCCCTTCCCTT
>NW_004955457.1:5866658-5889415 GCF_000276665.1 Chinchilla lanigera
CTTTCTTCCTTTCTTCCTTTCACTATCAGTTATTCACCTGTGGCTGGAATTTGTTTGTATAAATTTTTCCTTGGACATACTTCTCCTTCCTTCTCTCTACTCCTTTCCACCCTACAAAACATCATATCTGGGGTAGCTAATGACTCCTACATCCAAGTAAATGAAACATTGTTTGAATACATCTGAGTGGAAAGCCACTCACAGCCATGTCAAATTTTCTTTTTTTTGGATTTTTTCTTTTTTTTTTTTCTCCCGGTACCAGGAATCGAACTCATGACCTTGCACTTGCCAGGCAGGTGCTGTGCCACTGAGCTAAATCCCCAGCCCCTTGCCCCTTCTTTTCCCCCAATAAATATACTCCTCTCTTAACCTCCATTGTTTCTAAAATTCATTCTTCAATTTTAGAGAACATGAACTCCTACTAGACATCCAGCAGGTTGGGAGTTTCTTTCCCCTAGATCACTAGTGCAGAGTGGTAATCTACAAAAAGGTTTATAAAACCCACCTGGGTATGTTTAAGAAAATCTTTAAAAATTTACAAATATTTATTCAATCTCTACAAGAAACACAATAGCAGCTCCAGGTATGGTGGAAGAGGGAGAAAGATGTTTGAGTGAAGACAATAAAACTGTTCACCTCCTCCGGGAACCTGCGTTCCTTGTACAGGTATGATCATCCAAGCAATGGAAAATGCTAAGGCATCTTTAGTAATTATTAACATGGAACAATATGGTGTTGTTTTGTTTTATTTTGTTTTTTTTTGAGATAGGATATTGCTAATTTGCTAAATTGCCCAGGCTGGACTCGAATTTGAAATCCTCCTGCTTTAGCCTCCCAGAGTAATGGAACTACAGGCCTGCCCCACCATGTCCAGCTAATATGTATTTTTTTTTATGTTGTACAACACTCATATGAAATAGAATAAAAGGTAATTACACTCCACTGAAATGTATGTAATAATAGTCTTGTTTGAATATGTGCCTAAAATTTTTCTCTGGACATTAACTTTACTTAGCCTACATGGCTGCTCACATATGCCTGGAGTATACTATCAGTACTAAAACATTTATCCTTTAATTTTCAAATATCTAAACAAGGTAGAGCACTCCACTAAGTTCTTCCCCCTTAATATCATAGCCAGATGGTCTAAATTAGCTCTCAGAGTTCCTAAGAGATAACGGAAATTCAAAGTAAAAAATTGGAAAGGATTTCTATCTATTAAGTTGTTTAGCAGGTTAAACATCTTGCCCTTCTGATTATTTTATTTTCATATTTCAAATTGATCTAAAATTTCTAGACAAAGAGAAAAACCTGCAGGAAAATAAAAATCACAGTTGGAAGAGGAAATTCTTGCAATGTTATCTTCACAAATGGTCTCAGATATGAGACCCTCAGTTCCTCCAGAAATACACTTTTTAAAAAACACTTGTGTTTTGAGCCATTCCCTATGGCTCACTTAGGACCTTTTTAAGATACCACCATAGATGTTTCTGAAATGTGTGCCAGGATACTTGTACCTTAGTGTTGTATCACAGAGCTACCTCTGGCATAGCACTAATATGTGGCAATAGATTGAAAGAAAAGGCAAAAAAGGGTTTCAGTCTATAAGTGAAATATCTTTAGACAAAAGATATCACTATCCCTCTTATGTGCCATTCTCAAGATCAGTATCTGTTCATTTAAGCCAACTCTCAATGACGCATACATATAAAGAATTACAGTTGGGTCAAAGTGGTCTTTTCCAGCTATTTTTATTCCAAAATAATCTTTTCTATATTTGTAACTGTTAAGTTTCATAGAATAATCAGTTATAAAAATTGTGTTTGGTTTCATGATGAAGTCTGTCTTTGAACTACAAACTTTATTTGGCAGAGACAGATCTTTTACTATGAAGTTGACAAGAGGAGCACACAACTGTAATCCCAGCACCAAGGCAGAAGAATCTCTGTGAATTCCAGGCCAGTCTAAACTATATAACCAGATCCTAGCTAAAAAACAAATACATGGAAGGTAGAGAACATATAGACATAGATGCAGGTGCAAATTGTAACCAGTGTACTTTTCTTAAACTTGGCTCTTCACTAGTTATATCTGAAATAGAGGAAAAGTAATCAAAACAATGCTCTAAAGTAACATGAACAAAACACTGAATAATATGGAACAAAACTTATTTTACATTGGTTCTTATGACAAATTTTTTTTTATTTTAAAAATAAAAGGAGGAAAACATTAACAGACAGACAACCTTATACAAAATAGCAGAAGAACAGTACAGACAATACGGAGTTACAAACAAAGTGGTAGGAAATTCACAATGCTTGTTGTATTACCTATTGATATCTTCAGAGTGGTTTCTCATGAAAACAGACAGAAACATGCAATATTGATCAATCAAGGACTCACTGACCGTTTCTTTCAGCAAAGAAATAGAAAGTAGAACAACTATGTTAACTATCCTGTATATACATAAAAAATTTCTCCTTCTTTTCCTTCTCTTTTCCCACATCCCAGTTGCCCTTTACCCTTGAGTGTTTTCCTATCATTTCACAATGACTATCATACCTCCTAGTTCAAATTAACTCTTTCAGGTTTCACACTAGTGAAACAATGCGGTGCTTGCACATGCAGGTCTGATTTATTTCACTTATAAGTATGGTCTCTAGTTGTGACCATTTATGTATAAAAGCCTAGAGTTTATCGTTCTTTATAACTGAGTAATATTCCATTATATAAAAGTACAACAATTTTCTTATCCAATCCTCAGTGGATGGACATTTGGGTTGCTTCCACAACTTAGCAATTACAAATTGTGCTGCTATAAACATAGGTGCACATATATCACTGAGATATGATGTCTTTAGATCTTCTGGGAAAATACCCAGAAGGGGAATAGCTGGGTTGAATGGGACCTCTAGACCTAGTTTTCTGAGGAATCTCCAAACTGATTTCCACAGCGGTTTCACCAGTCTGCATTCCCACCAGCAGTGGAGAAGGGTTCCTATTTCTCCACAGCCTCGCCAGCATTTGTTATTGGTTGATTTCTTAATGCTAGCCATTCTTACTGGGGTAAGGTGGAATCTCTGACAAATGATTTTTTAACGAACATTTTAGTATTATTAAATAACTAGAAAAGATAGTTCAGAATAGGCAGATAATTTTACCTTTTTTAGAAATGATACAGAAAAATGTGCCCTAAAGTAAAGCTTTGATATTATTCATTGGCCAATTTACCCAAAACTAGCACACCAGCCTATCTTGCTAACTATGAATGATGCACATATATTATATCCCTTGTTCTTATACAATCATTGCTTTTCTATTCTTAGATGGATAACTAATCAAGCTTGACAATTCTTATTTTGATTTATGGAAGCAGAGAAGCAGCAAAACATATCTCTTTTTAATAATATAAATTGTTACTTCACAGTAAGTGGAACATAAAGGATTTAAAAATAAATAGACTCCTTCTTACGTAAGAAGGAAATATACTCCTTTTCTTTCACAGTCATTCAACCTGCTCTAATAACATACAAAATTCAAATTTAAGACTTAATGTTCTTTAATGGTATAAATGGTATACAAAATGATCTGATTCATTATTTTTTGAAGTGGCATTTTTTCAGGTGATTTCAGAAGAAGAATAAAGATTAGCTGATTAGTGAGTTAAATCTTCAGGATTAATTTCATAAGCTGAAGTTTGTATGAAAACAGATCCAGGAGATTGTCCTGTAGCAATTTGATACTACAATTACTTAGGAAAAAGGCTCAGCTAGGATATTTTTTTCATAGCTGACTGGATCCAATTTTTATTCTCTAAGTGGGGATCTAGTAGTTATTCTTTAATATACTTCCAGTGGGTAGTGTTTTCTTATGTGTCTCTCGAATCAGCAAGCCTCCTTCCTCAATACGTCGAGATTGTCAAAATAAAGGAGCAATTTCTAGAAATATAGTCCTGAGGTTCTCCACTAGGCCACATGAGGAATGGGAAGGGATGGTGCCCCCCGCCTTCAATTTCCTCCCACCTGGCCCATTTCACCTGGCTCATGTCATGAGCTAATTCCTTAGTTTCGGGGTTTTTAATAGGTGAACACCTTTTTTACAAAGAGGAGAAAATCCTTATTTATGATGGCTCGTATTTCAGAAAGCTGAACAAGGAAGGTAAGATCTCCTAGGACTAACAAGTGTTTCCAGTCTGAAATATGATTCTAGGAACTTTGTAGCTCTCCTGAAAGTGGCAAGCAAATAATTGGACATTCTATAAATTTTTCCAGAGTATGGAAGTTTTTCTGGGCCATTACGCCAATCTAATAACTGAAATTCTGGATATGACTCTTCTACAAAAGTATTATTCTATTAGGTTAAATGTAGGAATAGAGGGTTATGGCTCAGTGGCTCAGTGTTTGCCTAGAGTGCAAGAGGCCCTAGGTTCAATCCCCAACACTGGGGAGAGAAAACAAAAACAAAAACAAACAAACAAAACCAGGCATTATCTAAAAGTTGGAATAAAATAGCAAATGATTCATTTTCCTTTATGCTTATTTTTCAAAAATCTCCAAATTAAATTTAATGATTGATATTTCAAGTATCTTTCATCTATTATTATCTTGATATTTCAAGTATCTTTTGAGCGATTATTGTTTAAAGTCCTTTTTTTATTCAACTGTTTCATCACAAAGGGAGAGAATACAGTGATTAATTATTACTATAATATACATAAACACACACATGTAGCTGTGTACTTAGTCTACAGATACATAATATGATTTTTTTTATTGTGCTGGATCTCAATAATTCATCACATAGACATTTCTTTTAAGATTCTACTAGGGTAGAGGGCAAAAATGTGAAGACCCCAGCTCTCCTTGATGAGCTTATAGGTGCTGCTAAATAAAACAGACATATCTAGAGGGAATCATAATAAAGCATGAACATATGCTATAAGAGATATGTGAAGCAATAGGACACAAGCTGGAAGAGAAGTTCAGCTTCTCCCTAAGATAGTGCTGCAGGGTTGACCAAGCAGCTGGTCAAAATTCTGCCTTGTCTCTGGACAGCTCAAATCACAGAAGCTCACAGGATAATATAAATGGTATCCTCTCTCCTCACTCCTGATTTCATTATAACACTGGAATTTTGTATACTTTTTTTTTTTTAGTAGAACTCTGTTTATTTGAGTAATATACTACTACTTTGTTTGCTAACAATATCTTTGCTACAAGCCTTAGTATCACTCAACAGAGTATAAAGAAATTACTTTCCTATCAGTTTAAGAAGGTTTTATTTTTTCTTTTATATGTTCAGAATTTTTTTATGACAATAGTTTGAAGATCTTCCTGAATTTCATTTCTTAAGAGAACAACCAGAGTTTATTACGTATGTAAAATCTAGGAAAATAAAAGCTTTTAATGAAGATTTTAAAAGCAGATCAAAAGCTTCCACTTTCAAGATTTACAATAATACACTCTCTCCTTTAAGTACGGAATCAGTCTTTGGGGCGGGGATGGGGGTTGGGTATTAATGGAATATGCATGCTATGTAATGAGTGCACTGCAGAAGGATAAAAGAAAAGGTTCATTTATGGGATGAAGAAACATTGATAAAAGATAACCAGAAATGTACAGTAATATTTTTCTTTTAACTTTTCATTTCAAAATTAGACTACAGGCAATAGTCATCAGGCATAGACATCAGTAGACATTCAGGACAAAATTCATAAAACCTACGCACTAGCTAACATTAACCTTTTCCTTCTATCAGATTTGTAGAATAATCTTAAGTCTTTTTACAACATTTCGAACACTTCCAGAGGAACAATGGTGCCTTATATCGCTCGGTGAGCAATATTTCAAAGTAAGTAAGCTTAAAACTCTGTTAAAACTATTATACTTGCTCCATTTCTCAGAGTCCTCAATCTCTTTCTGAAGAAAACCATGATTAATAGGATTAAAACCATCATCTGTCTTTACAGCAGTGAAAAATATTCAGTTTCTGACTTCGTTACTTCAACAGCACAAGACTGAATAGCCTCCCCAAGATGACAAAGATAAAGTTATTGAAAGTAACAACAGGCAATTCTATCTAAAAAGGAAATTATGTTATTTACATTGATTTTTAATAAGCTATGACTCGTCCTTTGTAAGACCATGCTTCTTTTCTATATTAGATTTTTTAAAAGTGAAAAACCATTATTTGCTTATCAAATGGGAAAATAATTCAAAATCCTAATTCTAATGTTGATATTGGAATTGTGCAACTCAGACTGCATATGATACCACAGAATGTGCACTGGTACAATAATTCTAGGAAGTTCTCACAATATAGTACTTCAAATATATTACTTAAACTATATATAAGTCACACTAAGTATAATGTTAGCAGTGAACATAAACATTTTAGTAGAAGAATATTCACAGTAATGCTATCTATAATAGTGTAATACTAGAAACAGACTTACTGTCCAATAGTGAGTAAATCATGAAGCAAATTATAGAATAACTACACATTAAAATATTTACAACCACTTAAAAAATCACATTTTCCACTTACTGGAAGTTAAAGGATGTGAAGTTTAATCTTAATTTTGTAAAAAAAAAAGAAAAAAAGCATTACTAGACTTGAGAGTAACACACCAAAAAACTGGAATCAGCTTAATGATAAACAAAAATTAATAACTCAGAAAAATTACTGTGTATTATCAAAAAGCAAAATGTGTGGTCAAAATGTTAAAAATCAGTCTTTACTTTCATAGTTTCTGCATGCTCTGTGATTCCTTTTTGTACTAACTTTAGAGAATTTAATTTTTTCCATTGTACATTCAGTAATACTGTGTGTCACAGAATCTAAGGTAAAATTCACTGTAATATACACATCATTTACTACAAAAAATGCTGCCCATTTAATTATAAAATCACCTAATTTCATGTAAATTAAGTTGAAAAATGTATATCTTATAATCAATGAGGTATTGCAATGTCATTTCTCACATCCCATTTTCTCTACTTACAGCTTGCTTGTATCTAGCAACTACTGTCATTTTTCTAGAAAAACAATATTTTTGAGATGGAATCTTTTTTTTTCCTGAACCAAAAAACTTAGCTCTGGTTGAGAAAATAATGGTAATTCTCAATACATATATTCTGTGTGGAAAACCCAGCTGTTTCTCATGAGTTAATATATTTTGCCTTTTGCTATTCCATGCTGCTTTTATAAAATGTCATTTAAATAGTCATACAATTTCTATTAACAATCTTTTCATTCTCATTTGAGCAGATCTGATAATAGAGATTGAAACATTTTCCACTTCTTTGTATACTTTATATATTTTAATTGGTTTACTTATTTAAAAATATAGAAGTCATTCTGCCTTTTCACAGTTTGACCAACCACATTCAATATTCATATTCTACCAAAGAAACTCCATGTGAAAAATGAGTAGGGGATCAGATTAAGACAAAATTTTGTGTATTATCCTTACTAATTTTTTCTAACAAAATCTTAATACTATGTTAACCATATTAACCAGAAAATAAAAACCAGAAAAGGAAGAGTTTACTTCTTATTAAAATAAAAAGAAAAACTCAGGCTTAATTCTGTATACTGAAAATATCCCTGATTCAAATACATAACTGCAAATGTTTTACCCTGCTTGTAATTTCTGTTTGGCAGGTAAATGAGATGGAGCTTGGTCAGGAAAAAAGAGTAGAAAAAGTTTAAATGATTTTAAAAGAAATTTCATGTTTAAATGTATATGATATACATAGAAAATACTAACTAGAAAATAAGAAAAGGTAGCCATGCTAAGGGTTTTCAGTAAATTCAAGTTATATCTTAACAGTCTTCCAGTTAATTTAAATTTTTGACTCAGGAGTGTATTTTCAATCTATTTTCCATAGTACTTGAATGCTCTGTGGTACTAGAATATGTATAATCAGAAGTGTATATCTTCAAATTCAGAAAACAAATCATTCTTTAAAATGTTATTTAGCCTTCCAAAGAAGCCATTCATTTAGTACTGCTGTTAATAAAATGAATTAAATAAAACTGACCTTTTTATTTAATCAAAATCCAACCAGTAAGATAAAAATAGTTTAATACACATTAAAGAAATTATAACCACTATGAAAAGAAATATGCTGAAGAAACCATGTTTGTTAGTGAGCCAAGTTTGAAATATAACCAATTTCTACGTCATCTCAGTTTTTTACTTACTTTGCAAGAATATCCTGACCTAGCAATCTAGAGCCCAGGACGTCTTTATCTTATTTCAGTTTATTCATGATCAGTTTATTCATGATATAGATATAACACTGACCTCAATTTCAGCCAGCAGTCAAGGGATACGCTGGATCAAATCAATGAAATCTGAAATAAAAAGAGAAAAATACTCAGTAAACCAGTTAAATAATGCAGCCTACCCATTTACTAAAGAAGAAGGTAAAGTTAAGACAAGCTACATGAGTGCTCCTCAAGCAATAGAAAGTACTACCTGAAACACGTCCATTTGCAATGCACAGGGATTACATAGGAATAATGCTTTACACTTGAAATTATTTTCTGGAATTTATTTAATATTAATTTTTATTTTCAGAAGTTTCTACCTGTTTAAAAAATTCTCATCCTTATATCCTAAAATAGCCCAAGTGCAAAGAATTTTTAACATATTCTACTCCTGATGTGCTACCACTTCTCTTGAAAGATTTTTAACTATACGCAATAGAATGGATGTAGCTGAATCCTACCATAGACTGTTTGTGTACTATCCATTCATATGTTAAAATCCTAATTCTCAATGTGACTAATGTGATAATGTTTCAAGGTAGGACCTTGGGAGATGGTTGGTGCCCTTATAAAGAGAAAGTTAGAAATATAAAAATGGAGATCAGTGCCTTTATCAGACTACAAAAAGTTTCTTTGCCCCTTTTGTCACGTGAGGACAGAAAACAAAAACAAACAAATATACCTCCCCACAGAAAAACAACTGACAGTGAATTGATCATCTTGAATTTCTTCATCTCCAGAACAATGAGTAATAAGTTTCTGTTATTTATCGGCCACCCTATGATATGTTTATTATAACAACCTGAATAGACTAAGACAGACCTTTAATCTGATTTAATACCCACAGAGAGTCTGTTGGTTTTGTGGTGCAGGATCATCAATTATTCTAAAGATAGCAAAGGTCAAAGACAGTTGCACTGGCAACTCTTCAGCCTTCCCATTGGTGTCTTACACCAAGCCTGCCATTAAGATAAGCTGAGAAGTAAATATGTGGAAAAGTGCATTGTCAAAGAGGAATCACAAAGCAGATAAATTAAAGACAAAAGCAACCCAAAACGTCTGTGTCTGAAGTCAGTCTATTTCTTGGACAGACGGCAATGAGAATAACTTCAAAATGGCAAAGAGTGAGATTCTTGATTTGCTTCAAGGAGTATTTATGGTGAAGTTTCAAGTTAAAAAACAAGCTAGGTCCTCGAAGTATCTTTGTAAGTTAATTGGTTGGAAGTTATCATACATTCTGTAGGTCAGAAATGCTTTATTATTAGACACTTAGGCTAAGTCCAAAAACTAAACTAGCTTAAAACAGAGGTTATTCAATGGAAAGAATAGGATACAATAACAAAAGGAAAAGCACTAGTGAATAATAACAATAGCAAAAACAACTAAATATGGAATAGTTGATTTTTAAGCCTAAGGGCAAGTGCTTAAGAAGAGGTAATATTTTCATTCTAAGAATGAACTAATACATTGATACATCTACAGAGTGCTTTTAAAAAGAGGATCTAGATGCATTATAGAGGACTGTGAAGATAAATACCTTTAGTTTGCTTACTTCCATTCTGCACACTAGGTGTTATTTTCTTTCATATAAATATCACTATCTGGCTCTAAAATCAACAACTCCCTAACTGTGCTATGGTGTCCCAGATTACCACAGTAAACTCAGAGGAGAATGGTCAACTGTATTTAAGATAAACAAACAAACAAACAATACCACAACAACATCCATTGAGACTACACAAATCACCAGAAGTACAGTATTTTAGCTTCAATATCAGATCATATTCTACTCCTGTTATTGACATCACTGTTTTGCAAAAATGAATTTTTGATGATGAAAATGAATTTTGGATGAAACATCAACACTATGAAAATCAATGTAGCATAAGAAATAAGGATGAGCGTGGCCAGTGGGACTCCACAGTTTGAGGACTTGTCAGTATCAACAAGCACACATCTTAGTAGTAATTGTGGTTTTCCAAGAATAAAAGTAATTTGACTTTCAATTCATGTATATTATTTTTTCTAAAGGTCTTTAAATTGTTAGGATATAAATACATATCTACTGTGCTAATTAAATGGAACTGTGAGGCACATTTTTTGACTCAGATGTGCTGTAAAAATAAAACTACCCAAGTACTGAAGGTATTAGAAACAAGGAAGGTTTGAAACATTATTAGTGAATGAGGTTTTTTTTTTTCATTTTTATTTCATGAATTTAAAGGAAAGAGCAACTGAGAGAAATTAAAAATAAAAAGAGAAGTAAAAGAAAAGAGAATTTAAGAATCTTATTTCTAAACTAAGAGGAGACATACTAGAAGAGCGGGGAAGGACATGAGTCACCAAAGACAGTGTACGTGTGGCTAGTTATATGTGTGGCTGGGTGTACAAATGCACTATGGTGTGTGCAAGAGGAGTCTAAAATAGTGTACATAAACACTAGGTGATGAAAGACAAAGAACAAGTAGTGGGCACACTGCATGAGTGTGCATTTTAACCACATTGACTGCCAGTCATCATCCCCCAAGAAAAAGGAGGTTCTGGAAAAGAGATTTTGATTCAAATCCAAATATTCCCCTAGAAAGATGTATTGAACATCCATATGAGTACACATAATGCCATTGAACTATATACATAAAAATGGTTAAAATAAAGTTTATGTTACATATATTTTACCACAACTTACCAAAAAAGGAATCCTGTTACCCTAGGATCAGGCATGGTGTCTTCTACCTAGATTTTCTCAATGGCATTTAGTACATACTGATACATAAATCTCAGAATGATACTAACACCTAAATGGTTTAAGCAAAAAAGAGTTCACTAGTTGCCTGGAGCCAGCAAAAGGCTCGAAGGAACTGCCCATTTGTTTGTATGCGGAGTTTAAAGTATCAACTTACCACATGACCACAGCCATTTCTTGCCTAGAGAGCATTTTCACATATTAGATAAACATTATGGCATCTTTAATAGTCTTTTAAATTTATTACATTCATGTCTTCTACACGTTCTTCCAAAAATATACTTTCACAATAAAGTAAAATGGTACTGGTAGGATTTTTCAGAAGTCAGGAGCTATGCTACACAAACCTCACTTGCTTACATGTTTCACATACTTAGAAGACCCTACAGGTCTCTGACATGGTCCCCTCACTACTGCCACCACTGCCAGATCCATCCTCAAAAACATATCTTGCTGATTCTCTTTTCAACACAGCATGAGTCAGACTCAAACTTCTTTTAAAATACTAGTGTTATTAGTTCAGTGAACCTTGTATTTGAACCCATATGTACAGCTACAACTTCAGTACAGAGAAGAGGTTCAAATATTTTTGAATAAATGAAGCTGCTTAGTGTTGCACTTTTGTGCTTCTTCATCAAATGTAAAGACAGTTAAAATTTCCCCTATTGGTCAAAAGGAAAAAAAAAACATAATTGTATTTTTGCCCCTGTGTGACTTCCATGGAAAGCACAATCTTTTAATAAATGGTTTTAGGAAAACTGGATAGCCACAAGCAAAATAATGAAATTGGATCTTTACTTTCTACCTTGAAAAAAACCAATTCAAAAAGAATTAAAAATGAGACCTGAAATCATAAAACTCCTAGGAGAAATAACCATAGTGGATCATCTCCTTGACACTGGCTTTGGCAGTTATTTATTTATTTATTTATTTTAATATATGGGACAAGAAGCTCAATTGAAAAGCAAAAATAAGGAAGTAGAACTGCATCAAGATGAAATGAAAAGGCAACATATAGGTGGGAGAAAATACTTGCAAACCATGTTGTATCTGGTAATTATCCAAAATACATAAGTAACTCATACAACTGGATAATGACAAACAAAAGACATCTGATGAAAAAGTGAGCAAGGACTGGCAGCGACTTTTATTTTTCCTATGAAAACATAATAATGGTCAACAGCTATGTGAAAAGTGATCGACATCACTAATCACGTAAATGCAAACTGAAACAACAATGAGATACAACCTCACATCTTTTAAGATGAATGTCATTAAAATGTTAAAAGATAACAAGATATAAAAAAGAGAGAATACATGTACAGTTAGAGAGCACATAAATTGTGTAGCTATTGTGGAAAATAGTACTGAGATAACTCAAAATACTAAAATAGAACTAGCACATATCCCAGAAATCACACTCTGGGTATGTATCCAAAGGAATGGAAAAGAGTGCGTCTAAGAGACATCTCCATTGCCACGTTAACTGCTATAATATTCACAATCACCAAGATAGGGAAACAACCAATTAACAGATGAATGGAAAAAGGATTTGTTAGACATGCACACACGCACACACACACGCACGCACACACAGAGATGGAATGTCATTCCACCTTAAAAATGAGGCTTGCCATTTATGAAAATATGGATAAACATGGGAGGCATTAGGCCACATAAGATAAACCAGACATAAAATAAATACTGGATGTATGACTTTGCTTATCTGCAAAATCTAAAAAAGAAAAGAAAACAATCAAACAAAAAACAAAAACAGAGCAGGGTAGAATGTTGATTACCAGGATTGGGGAGATGTCATAAATAGTACAAAATTGGAGTTACAGAGAATGAATAAGCTTAGAGATTGAATGTACAACATGATAACTGTAGCTAATAATTCCATAAGGGTTATCGGAAATTTGCTAAAAGAGTAGATTAAAAGTGCTTGCAACAAAAGTAAATAAAGTAAATAAATTGACAAACCAATCAATCAATAATAAAGATAACTACATCAGATGGGAATGTTAATTTGCTTCACTGTAATAACTTGCTATACATTATATATCAAAATATTATGCTCTATACCTTAAATACATATCACTTTTATTTTAAAACATTTACTAGAAACAAAATCATAAGGGAGAATTTTTTTAATTTCTGACCTAGTGACCTGAAGTTGTCCTGTGGCTTTCATTTGTTCATTTTCTTTTTTTCTAATCTTAAGGAGGGAGCACTTCCATCTGCAATGCCAAGAGCAGATGCTTTTCTAAATAGCTCCCCGGAACTTTTAAAAAGTCCAACCTAGTAATTGAGTAAATAGCCACAGGACAGTGAAGAATTATGCTGCTCCAAGGCTCAGGCCTCCCTGTGAACATCTGCCATTTAAACACACAGGTTGAGACTTCTTCCAGTAAACAATGCATTACTCAAATCAAATTCCTTTCAATAGGATTCAGCATCTGCTACCAGGCAGCTTAATGCATCTGCCTACTAAAAGTGCCCTTTTTTCAGCCTCTGTCTCTTTCTTCTCACTCCAAAGGTGGGGGAAATGTCAGAGAATGATCTTGAGGGTTAATTGTTACATAAGAAATGAGTTCATACTGTGATGGGCAGATAACTTTACAAACTGTGCATTGAACTGATGTATGCTTAAACCTCATAAAGAATAACAGTTGAAAACAGCAGATATGTTTTATCTACTGGATTACCAGGGATCAGTTGTGAATTGAAAGCAACCTTTAAAGCCTCTTCCTATGCTTCTTCTTTGTGTTTCTATTACAGAAACTGCTAGTAGCAGAAAAGTTACTGATTTCTAATTTATAAAAACAATTGTTGGGAGTATTGCAGATATGGCATTATAACCTATTTGAAAAAATAAAGTGTTTTTATTTGTTTACAATGTGTACATTTTTGATGATACATAGTAGGTGAAGAAAAAATGAAAGCACTGTTTAGTATGGTCTTTGCCTTGAGTTCATTTAGTCAGCAGTTAGTGGGGTAGGGATGGTTGTGAGAAAGTCAAAAGTCTGATACAAAGCAGAATATTCCTGTTGTCACAGAGAAAGAAAAAAAAGAGCTCCACAAGATCAAAGAATGGGAAAATAAAGAAATCCTGTCACACAGATGAAGATTCACAGAAGTCACATGCGCGATAGTTCTGCAAGGGGTGAAGAAGCTGGATAGGGGAGATGGAGTAGGAAGGAGATGGACTTAGGCAGTGCGCACAGCAGAAACAGCAGGGCAACACCTGAAGGAGACTGAAAACACCAGCGTTTCTACATGGCTGGAGCAGAACACACAGGAGCAATAATTACAGGCAAAGCTCAGCTGGGTTTATGCACAACAGATGACCTTCAGTGACAATCTGAGGAAGCTATATAACTAAGCATTAATTTTGCGGGCCGAACTCAGTAAATGAAAGTTTTTAATCTGAGAATGGAATGATTTGGAAATTTAATCTGGCAACACTGTAGACTGGATCAGAGATGGAACGGGATAGAGAGAACAGTCCACTTGGGTGACTTCTGGGGACATCTGAGTGGATGGCAATGAAGGACTAATTTAGGTAGAGACAGTGTTGCTGTTAAGGAGAGTGAGTGCTCAGGCTATTGCATAAGCAGGTGTATAAGTCTGCACCATTTGCCATAAAATGTGGATGCTTAACAACAGAAACTCACATTCTCATACTCCTGGAGTCTGGATGTCTAAAGTGAGAGTATCATCATGATCTCGCGAGGGCTTTCTTCCTAACTTGTAGATAGCCAGCTTCTTACTGTGTTCTTAAATGATGAAGAAAGAAATAGCAGGCACTGGGGATATTTAAATCAATCTGTTTCTCTCCCTGTCTGTCTGTCTGTCTGTGTCTCTCTGTCAGTCTCTCTCTTTCTTCTGCCTTTGTAAGTCTACTGATCCTACTGGATTTGGGCCTCACCCTTGTGATCTCATTTATCTTTATACCTTCCTAAAATTCTTGTTTTATTTTGTCTTTATCTTCTTGAGACAAGATCTTACTATGCAGTTCAGGCTGGCCTTGAGCTTACTTTGTAGCCCAGGCTGGTCTCAAACTCACAACGATCCTCCTGCTTCAGCCTCCGGAGTGCTGGAATTACAGGCACGAGCCCTCCATGTCCGGCTTCACTTCCTAAAATTCTTATTTCTAAATAGCCACTGTGGGGTTAGAACTTCAACATATGAAAGAAGGGGTCACAATTCAGTGCACAACATTAAATTTAACATACACTTGACTGGATGTGCAAGGAAGAGAGGAAAAAGGAAGAGACTTCTAAAGGCTTGAGATAAACTGAAAGCCAGAAAGATGGGACATGCTTAGAAACAGGAAGACTGAAAAGGAAGGTCAGGTTACTGGGGTAGAATAGAGGATGGTGGTGGGTTTTATTAGATAAATGAAATGAAAGTTTCTGCAGCATGATAAGGGGAAAGCATTCATCAGAAAACTGACCTATCACAGAGGGTATGATTTTATGTGATATGCAAATGAGTGAAATCTTCCTTAATATTGAAACAAGAGAAAAAGGGTATAATTAGGCTAGAATAATATATCAAGATAGAAGCAGAAGTGTGTGCTACAAATCATAGAATTAGGCTGTCTAGCCAGCCCACATTATGGCATATTTAATCACACTTTGCCTTGACAGCTAGGTATAGCATTAATAGAGTACTGTCTGTTTGGAAGCCCAGATTACTCTTAATTAATGCCATATCCTGCCTGTCCAGAGTATGGGCTGCTCTGGGTCAGTGACCCAATGAATTCATATTTGTATCCCAAGCACTTAGTGTGGTACATGGCACAAAGACAGGGATCTATAAATGTGGAATGAATCACTCCCGGGAAACAGAGGCTGAGTCATAGGCCCTCCAACTAATTTCACCTCTAGACGTTGTATTATTCATACAAAACAACACCGTAGGCAGCCAGGCACCAGGTATCACTCCTAATGGAATGTTCTGTACTATGACATATCTGCTGTAGCTGCCATAACAAAGGCAGGAAATGGAAGTTAAAGCCTAAGAAGACCAGTTACATGCTGGGAAATTAAACCTAATTCACCCAACTACTGTCACAACACCGACAAAAATGACTAGGTAATGAAATAACTAGAAATAATAGTAGTCATTTGAAGTGAAGAACTTCAAAATGCCTACATCATAGAATTTTAAAAATGAAAGTTACAGCACCATTTCTAATGCATCGACAGTGATAGGAAATGAGAAGTACAGCTTGAACACATCCCAGGCATTGTATAAAATACACCTTATGTGTTACTCATTTACTCTTCACAAGATCAAATACAGCAGATAGCTCTCAAAAGACCAGTGATGTTAAACATTGTGAGATTCCATCTTACTCCAGGAAGAATGGCATTCATCAAGAAATCAACCAATGACAAATGCTGGAGGGCTGTGGGGAAAAAGGAACTCTTCTTCACTGTTGGTGGGAGTGTAGGTTGGTGCAACCACTTGGAAATCAGTGTGGAGATTCCTAAAAAACTAAAACTAGAGGTTCCATTTGACCCAGCTACTCCCCTTCTAGGTATCTTCCTGAAAAAATTAAAAACAGAATACCACAGCAATGTATGCACACTCAAGTTTAAATGGTACAGTTGTAAGAGCTAAAAGTTGGAAACAGCTCAAATGCCCATTAACCAATGAATAGATAAAGAAGATGTAGGGTTTTTCTTTATAGATTAGAATACTACTCTGCCATAAAGAAGGATAAACTTGAGACATTTCTAGGTAAATGGATGCACCTTGAGACCATACTCTTAAGTGAAATAAATCAGACACATGTGTTCAAATATCACATGGTTTTTGTCTCTTTCGTGTGAGAAACTGTAAGGATAAATAATAACCAGCATATATAACAGATATCATGAAATAGGAAGCAAATGTTTAAACAGGAAGGGGGATTAGGTAGGGGGAAGAGGAAAGAAAGGAAGGAAAAAGAAAAAACAGGATAGAAGGGGAAAAAGGAAACAAAGCCTTTGTGAACAAGGAGGGAAAGAGAGCTAAGAAAAGGGAGGAGATTGGAGAAAAAAGAAGAATCATGATGTATCATGTGCAGGTACAACTGCCCTATGATGAATGTGATCATTATGTGTATATAAAATGTACCAGTAAATTAATTGTAAAAAAACATAGCAGGTAGTAGCACTTAGATTAAATCTTGAAAACCTATGAGGAGATACAGATTCCTCATTAACAGATATTACAACATCTTATTAAGAAAAAGCTAGAATAAAAGTCATATATATATTTTCATCTTTTGCTTTTAGGCTTAGGTCATTGATAAATTTTCCTAACTGTATGATCATAAGGGATACTGGCATACGCAATTCAAGCAGAAACAATAGTTCAGACACGGTTTGGAAAAAATATAAGAACAATGGTTCAAACATCGTTTGGAGAAAATAAAGAAAAGAAACAATGAATTTGTGAATGAAATAACCCCAGTCTCTAAGAATTATCAGTCAGAAAAACTTTTGGAATACATCAGTCTTTGTTTTTTAAAGAAACATTTCATTGACATTAGCTCTAGTAAAAGGAACTCATGTAGTCTCACCCAGGGTCCTCTAATTTTTCCTTTTCATAAATTTTCATTTTATCAATGTTATTTAATCAAGGCTTTCAGTATTATTTCATCATTATTAGGCAAATAAATAGTTTAAGAAGTTAACCTGCTCTAGGCTTAGTGAGAAGTATGCTTAGGAGTTCAGATGCATGTGAAGGATGCTGTGCTTATTTGAATAATAAGGAACGGAAGTTGAATGATGAATCTGGAAAAGCCAATAAGCAAAGTTTCAGAACTATGAAAACTTACTTTAAAGTTTGAGATGCTCTTTGAAATGATTTTCGACTAAAGTGAATGTATTACTAATCATTTGTTGAAAATCTTTAATGGAACATTTTTTCCTTTATATGGAGAAGTACAAAAATATGGAGCATACCTATTGCACACACCAGCGAGGTAGTATATTTTCTGCATCGAACATTAGGATTTTTTTCAAACTCACTTTTTTTTATAACCAGGAAACAAACTCAGGGACCTCATGCTTGCCAGGCAGGTGCCATGCCACTGAGCTAAACACCTGGCACGGATTTCTTTAAGATTAAAAACTCAAAAATGTGTAGGCCTACTAAAACACTACGTGGGCAGGAGATCGAAAACTCTAATAAAGAGTAGGAAGCCAAACTGGAGCATGAAATACATTTCTGCACTCCTTCCTCGAAGTCAGAGGCTTTCTATGAGGTGAGTCCTGGTACATTAATTGCTACAAATATTGCTGTTAGAATTCCATCCCAGGATAGTTCAACTTGTTTCAGAACTACTTATTTTAATGAACATTTTTAGTCTTACAGAAATTGAAGGTAGCTGTTAAAAATGGAAAATGCCCAGACTATGTGTGTAAATCCTTCATAGCAGTCATCATTCTCCTAAATATTTGTGTTCCAGTATAAGAACATAGGAAAAAACTCCAGAGGAGCAGGAGCCCTGCTAATAACTTACTATCGTTACATTCCAGTCTTAGAAAAATGCCTTCCCCACCATAAAGCTCATATTCTTAAAAAATAATTAAAAGCGTAAATAACTAACTCCCTGTTGTACTTCAGTTGCTTGTGGAAACGTTTATAGTAAACGTTTATAGTAAAATAATGAAAATGTGTTTTGTTTCACAATCAGGTTATGGGGCTGGGGATTTAGCTCAGCGGCAAAGCGCCTGCCTGGCAAGCGCAAGGTCGTGAGTTCAGTTCCTGGTACCGGAGAAAAACCAAAAAAACAAAAAAACAAAAAAAAAAACAAAAAACACAATCAGGTTATATACATTATATTTAGCTGCTAAGTACTACTTTAATTGTAGTAAGAATTAAATAGACCAGATTAGGAATTTAATTACTATTTGCAACATTTTGCTTGCTTACATGTTGAAAAAAGTTTTACATATTAATTTGCCTATGTCTGAATCATAAGGAAAAAATGTACAGTTAATTTAAGATCTTTTAATTCCATGATCATGCCTTTTGCTCCAGTGCTACTTCGGGGGAAAATTAAAACATTAACCCTTGGATACTGCATCTAAATGATGATGGAATCTGAGAAGATACTAAGAGGTGATTTTTGGTAACAGCAAATCTGCGTCCTTCCTATATTACTGCTTTTGGATTTTTAAAAAAATCCTATTTTTTGTTGCTGTTACATTTATTCCAGGCTTTCTCATTGTAAGGTCCAGATTCCATTTGAATTTGAGCCTCCTTTTTCTCCCTATATATGTCACAAATGCAACAGGAATGTTTGAATGGATAAAAATGTTCATTAAAATAAGTAGTTCTGAAACAAGTTGAACTATCCTGGGATGGAATTCTAACAGCAATATTTGTAGCAATATATGTGCCAGGACTCACCTCAGAGCAAGCCTCTGACTCCAAGGAAAGAGTGCAGAAATGTATTTCATGCTCCAGTTTGGCTTCCTAGCTCTTTATTAGAGTTTTCAATCTCCTGCCCACGTAGTGTTTTAGTAGGCCTAGGAGAACGTCGTATAAGAGATGAGAGAATGAGTGGTAGTTAAGAGGTTTCTCCAACTCAGCAATTTAAGCTCCAAGAGAGAAATAGATGCTGCAGCAAGAGAGACCCACACCTGGTGCTGTTTTGAAGGGAATGCTTCCTCCACACATCCCTGGTCTGTAACTTTCTAGCCAATGATCAATCTTATGGGTTAACTTAAAACGTGCAAATAAAACAGCTTCTGAAAGTGCACCAAAAAAGTTCAATTAGGAGACTGATGCAGGATTTCTGCAATAGTGGGGGATCCAATGCCACAGCTAACATAGCTGCAAGACTTTACGTTCTTCTTTCATATCCACAGTTGTTCTTACATGTGTTATATCCAGTAATGAAAAATGTAAGTAATTTCATACAAATTCTTTTCTCAGTAATGATAGAGCAAAAGTCTTATATTAAGAAAAACACTCTAAAAACAAATTCAGATCAGATTTAGAGTCATTAATTGTAGTAATAAAGTGTGAATACTAATATATCACACTGTGGTGAGCTACTTGGATAAACCATGTTTCTTCAGCCAAAACAGACTCCTCTTGTTATTCCTACAACTGTCCTACTAATTCCATAAGAATTTCTCTGGTATCCTTATCTTAGAATTTGTAATCATAGATATGTGAATAAAGCAATGAATTTAGAGCTAAGGTTATGAAAGTGTACTTATGATTTGCTGGACAGGCCTCTGGACCTAAACTGCACTGGCTCTAAATCAAGATCAGGCATAAGAACCCACTTCCTATGACCTTTCATTGGGCAGAGGTATTTCCTTGATAACGGGCCGTCCTCAATTTTTGACCTGACAAATTCTCACATGTCATGCAAGAAAGAAAACCATCAGAAAATAAGGGGAAATGAAGGGACTAGTGTTTGACATTTCATCCAATGAAATACTCAAAATACTATGTGCTTCATTCATAAACTTTCAATGCAAATAAACTACAGAAAGTGAGTCCTATAATCCATTCATAATGAACTCATCAACTGTTCTTTTGGGGTTAAACGTAAAATTATTTACAATATACCACTGATTAAATTCCTATTGGTTCATAAATCTTCAACCAGTTCACCAAGAGGGACTAAGTCATGACAGCAGTTGAGCAACACAAAATGCTGTCCCCTGAGACTCACTTGAGGACAGTTGAAGTAGTCTGTTAATCACCTTGTAACTTTGGGAGGATTTAGCGCTTGACAGACCCAGTATTAAGTAGCAGAGTAATGATGGGCATGCTTTAGTAGCAGGAAAGGGTCAACATAAGCAGCCCCATTACCAACTTCTGTGGTGTGTCTGTCACAACTACAGTTAGCACACATAATTGCTGTTGTGTTTCCATCTGCCACATTCTAGTGTATCCTTGGGATTAGAGATAGTGGGTTTAAGTTTCTTAATGTTTATTGTTTAGTATTAGTTTAAAAGGGACATTTAAATCTTTGAAGCATATGATCCATCCAATCTCAAATCTAGAAGGCCAAGTTGTTTAAAAGTCAGCTTAAATGCACAAAATAAGCATTTATTTGGAGTAATTTATTTCCAAGCAAATTCACCGAGGAAGATAGGATTCAGTGTAGCAGTGCACCAAATGAACTGCCTTGGACTTCCTGCCACTGAACTACAGACAGCTGGGCACACAAGAGAATCAAGAGACGAGGCCTGAGGAGGGTGGCCCATGACTTTCCACTGTGCTGAGGGGAATCAGTAAAGTATTAACAGTCAACACAAGCTGCTCCCACTGAAGTTAAAAATCACCTCTCCCCCCATATGGACATGTGGTGTTGAATGTTTTCCATAGGAAGAAGAGGTAAAAGTTGCTACCCACATTATTAAAAAAACAAACAAACAAACAAAAAAATCAAGGTTTAGGAGACCAGAGGAATGTCCTAACATTGTCTCCATTGTCAAAACCACAATGTAGTTCAGCCCCTTGTTTCCAGAAGGGATGATGGCTCCAGAAAAGTGAAGAGAACCACCAGAGAAGGGAGCATAATCAATCTTTTGGAAGGGCTTTCAGGCCTTCAGGAAAATCTCCATCAGCTGTCACGCACCTTTCCAGACTCCATGTGTTCTATGCAATCTTTCCCAGGATGAAAGGATGGGTGAAATAAATGACGTGTGTACTCTTAGGAAAAAGCATGCTGATATGACTGGGAAATTTTTCAGAGGATTACACAAACTCTGGCATTGCTGAAAGCCAAACTGAAGAGCAAATTATGACATTTTTGCCTTCAATTTCGAAGTGTTTTTTCCTTTTACATGAACAGAAACTGTAATAGGTAGGCTATGCCTCCTAAATTCAGTAAGTGATTTCAAATACTCTGCTTTTTCCAAAAGGTAAATGAACCACTAGATCTTGGTACAGTATTGATAAAACAACTAGTATTAAAAGAAGGTACACTTTGTATGCTTGAATTTTTTGTCTTTTAGACATTTATAAATTTTCTTTGGTAAACATACCTGCATAATATTCAGTAATGAAAAATATAAGTACAAGTAATTTTATACAAATTCTTTGCTCAGTAATGATAGAGCAAAAGTCTTATATTGAGGAAAACACTCTAAAAACAAATTCAGATCAGATTTAGAGTCATTAATTGTATCAATAATTCAGGCTTAGCAAATCATAAGTACATTTTCATAACCTTAGCTCTAAATTCATTGCTTTATTCACATATCTATGATTACAAATTCTAAGATAAGGATAACAGAGAAATTCTTATGGAATTAGTAGGACAGTCGTAGGAGTAACAAGAGGAGTCTGTTTCAGATGAAAAAATGGTTTATCCAAGTAGCTCACCACAGTGTGATATATTAGTATTCACACTTTATTACTACAAATATTTTTTAGTATTATAGAAGCATAAGACCTTTTTAGTCTTACAAAAATTGAAGGTAGCTGTTAAAAATGGAAAATGCCCAGACTATGTGTGTAAATCCTAAGATTTTTTTTTTCTTACCAGTTAGTGTTTAAATACGTCAAGATCTCAGTTTTTTTACTTTTGGAATAGGGATAACAGCATCTATCGAGTGGAGAACTTTGAAGATTAGATGAGAAGATGTACATTAAGAACAGAGAAGAGGGGCTGGGGATTTAGCTCAGCGGCAAAAGCGCCTGCCTGGCAAGCGCAAGGTCATGAGTTCGGTTCCCGGTACCGGAGAAAAACCAAAAAAAA
>NW_004955457.1:5889515-5933664 GCF_000276665.1 Chinchilla lanigera
AACAGAGAAGAAAATTTAGGAAGGGGGCTCAGTTCTTTATTCTATAACGTGCTTATAGAAATGTGCTCAGTTCTTTTGGCTGACAGTATGATGAAATATTTTTGTAAAGTTAACTCTTACAAGTTAAAATGTACATATCTATAAGGTGCACTGGTGGATCTATCTATCTATCTCTGTTTCTATCTCTATTTCTACATCTATCTCTATCTCTATCTCTATCTCTATCTCTGCCTATATGTTGAGATACAAAGCAAACAGAGTACTTTGTCTTCAAGCAGTTACAAAAAGTAAAAGAGTAGCTAGGCACATGATCAATATCTACAATGGAGCTATAGATAATAATTTTTAAATAGGATTGGAGCCCATGTCAACAATGATCCTAGTGTGTGCTCCTTTGAACAGTATTCTATAAAAAAGTTTTACAAATAAATGTATTCACATACATAAGAATATATTGTTCTGAAAAAATGAATAGGAATCTTACATACTTTAGTTCACAAATAACTGTTACTCAGATTCATTCAGTTTCAACAAGAAGTTGATACAAGTTATCTGTGCTTTCGTTATACTGTGTTCTAATCAAAGCTAATACTAAAACACAGGTTTAGTACTAAAACTTTGCCAAGGCATGAGTGGGAAGGTTATAAAGGTAATAGACATAATGTACACAATACACACATGCAAATACCATAGAGAATCCCATTAATTTGTACAATTAATATTGTTAATGTTAATAATAATTCAAAAAAGAACTAAAACACATCCAAGTTCAATATCCTGAATAAAAGCTTACTCTACTTTCATGCTTCCCTTTATTTTAGAAACCTAGAAACTATCTGGGTTCATAGTTAAGTGACTCAAAGCAGAGATGTTCATGTACTTGTCATCATAACATCTTGCACTAGTTTTTCAGAGGCTGAATTAATCATTTTTGTGAGCAATGGATTTTTAATAGCATATATTGGTTTCACAACACATAATCCAGTTCCTTCCCACTTTCAGCTGCAGGACTCAATGCCCTGGCATACTTTACTAATTTCCTACTGGCTGGTTCAGAGTGTAAATTATTAAGTAAGGGATGGTGAGGAAAACTGTGAAGAATGTCAAATGGAGCTTAAACTGTCACACCTTAATTTAGCAAATTTATGTGACTTAAGTAAAACACGGCAAATAGCAACATAATAAAACACATTTATGAGTTCAGCTGAACAAAAATTATTTGGGCTTCCTGCTGCCAAATCAATTTTATTTTGATGTAAAACTTGAAAAAGCTTGGAGCCTTAAACTACTCTATTATATTTCCTAAGGTTGACAGAAATTACAGTTTACTAAGTTCTTCTAAAATTTTTAATTAATGAACTAAAATTTTATCTGGTTATTTACATTTTTATTTGCTTATTTGCATAATGAAACATTGAAGACAAAAATACTTTTAACATAATCCAAAGTTGTGCGATTTTCCACCACAAGCTAGGAATGATTTATGTTTCCTTTAGCTACAGAACTTCTGAAATTTTCTAAAATTTGTGTGTCTTAAGCTCTTATACTTCTTCATTTACAATTCCTTTGTTTGGAGTACTCTGAAATCAGCAGTGTTACTTTAGAAAACTTCAAATTATAAGCTCCTTCTTTAGCGGGTTCCTGGCATAGACAACTGATAAGTTATCTTTATTAATATAGCTCTGCTCCATTAAGCAGAAAGTAACATGACTTAAAATATAGTTACATTAATAGAGTAATATAAATTTCAATACAATTGCTTTAACAGTTTTATGCAAATATCCATGGTACTCATATATTTCAGTATCTTTCTTTGCCAATTTCAACAAAACCCACAGAATTCCTCTTTTATTAATTTTTATTAAACATAGAGCCTTATAAAAATGGGAGATTGTTTTTCACAAGTATGTGAAGGAAAAATGTATCAGTCATAAGTTGAAACCAATATATTTTTTCATTGTGGAAAATATTCCATGTGTATTGAAGTTCCACTGTTGAAAAGAAATCAGTTTTTATAGCTTGAAAAAATGAGTCTCACACACTAGGACATTAGAAACTGTCATTTACTTTATTCATTACTCAAAACAGTTCATTAACTGCTTTTCAATAAATCAGACTACTTAAATGAAGGAAAGCCAAGAAAACTGTGTAACTGGTTAAGTGAGACGTGTTTCAAAAGTCATCTCAAGCCCTGGAAGAATCTATATAACCTCCTGAATTTCACCCCATTTAATTACTGTGAGGATGTCCAGTCCCAGCTCTTCCTATGAAAACAAATTCTCAGAATTAAAGCATTTATAGATACATGATCAAATCTGGGAAAGAAATGAGGGATGTCTTGACAAAGTAAAACATGTAGAACCATATGGTGAACTGAGGACAGCAGCCACTGAAAGCTGGTATGTTAATAATGTGTGATAAACACCAGCAGAAAGTCAATTATTTATACTAGCTGCCCTACTTATACTTGGAAAGATGACACTGCAATGGGAGAGCTGAGGTAGTGTGACGTGGTGGGTGTCCATGACACGATCGTGCTATCTTTCACTGCTCGTGTCTCGTGTTCTCAAGTGAAGTTTTGCAAACCGTATTTGAATAATCAGATACATTTGGAGAGAATTTGATGGTCCTCCACATTTGCCTTTAACTGGATAAAAAAGTTAATAATCACTGAGTGCTTAGTCTATCATGAGTACATTTTACATGTATTTTACTGAACAGCTGACATAAATATACTATGTTCAGTACCACTTGAAAAATAATATCAGAAACAGGCAAGAGGCATGATCAGGATTTTAATCTGGACTGCTTGACCTCAGAGGCTGAGTGCCTAGCCACTAAAATGGATATCTTTACCTTATGCGTAACAATGGCAAAAATGACAAGTTTAACATATTTTTGATGAAGTTGTTTTTTGTTCTTTCCCTCCCATATCTAAAAATCTGACTCAACCTCTACTAAAGTTTAGTATGAGTAGCACTTTCCTAATGTAGCAGAATTGGAAGAACCCAGGAATATAACTTTTAGTGTCATGATAAAGTAGAGGGGAAGGGAGAAGGAAATAAATTAGAAAAGATGGAGAGAGAAATGGGGCAAAGAGAAGAAAACGTAAGTAGAGATAGAGAAAGAATTAAATATCCATTTAAAATCTGCTTTGGTTAAAGACTAACCTAACACTCTTTTTAATCCCCTGGGACATTTGTAAGGGATTTTAGCATACAGTATGCCTCAGGAGGTCGTGGCTAATGTAATGGAAAAACAATTACATTTTATTCTTTTCTCTGTCATTGTTTTAATTGGCACTTTTAAAAGATAGAGCTATACTTCCACATGATAGCTTGGTTTGTTCATATGGAGTTGTTCTGGTTGTCTTTGAAAAGAGAACATAACTTTTCTTTCTTCTGAACTAACTTGACTCATGAGAAATTGCAAAAATGGCCCAGATTATTATATACCCCTCATACAGTGCTCAATTACATTGTGTGTGTGGAAAAGTGAATGGGCCTCTTTCATTGTATTTAAACCATGTGAAAAAGCACAGAACTTAACATTCATGCAGGACTCACATCTCTGGCCAGCAAGTTGTCTTCATTGCAAGACTCTCAAAGAAGCTTTGGAAAGACTTAGTCTACCCCTGGACTTGAACGTGCGACCTGCTGGCAGCCTACCCTCTAACAGTATGGGGTTCCTCATTTGGGCCCACAGGACTTGGACTTGCTGAAAATGTAAAATAACTCAGCCAATCTTTGTGGTAAAATGACTGAATACTTAACTGCATTCAATTAGGACAGGAAGAAGCAATTGCATTACTATATACAGAATACAATCTTTGTTTTAATTTTTCCTCTGAAGAGCTCACTTTTGTCAAATGAAGAAAAGACAGTATAAGAAAGATAAACTGTTATAAAGAGAACTTAAAAGGCTTTCTATCAAGACAGATTACATTCAAGAGCAATATTTAGGTGATGGATTAAGAGAAGAGCTGGCATAATTTGGGCCTGAATGTGCACCCTGTGGTTGAGAAAAAAAATATATAGAGCATTTCATCATATGGGCATTGTGTATTTTTCAAGAAATAAAACCCCTAGTGTTGCTTTTTCCAGACCAAGGTTGGTGAAAACGCTCTGAGACTGTTTTTATTATACTGGGCTCTCTGCCTGCTTTTAATCACCATTAGGGAAGTGAGGGTCTGACCAGGATAATATATTTCACTTTCAGGACAGTGCTCAGGGACAACGCATTTCCCAAATTACAGTCTGACTTAGAGGCAGGGTAGACTGAAGGAAAAGCAGAAATGAAATTTTGGGGGCTACCGCAGGCTTGACCACTTTACCTCTTTCTGCAAATGCATCTCTTTCTACAGCCTCTGCTTATAGTAATCCCTAATTCCAAAGTAAAAGAACAGTTTTAAGGAGGGGTCCAAGGCTCTTATTTCTAAGACCCTAGTATCACTTTTAGATGGTCAAAACTCTCATGTGGAGAACTAGGACTCACAGTCGTGTTCCGAAAGAAGGCATCAGGTTAAAATATGTAACAGTTCTGAAAGTGTTTTATAAATGTTTATCTCTTCTAGCAACCCTTTGTCTTAGAGATAAGAAACATTTCTTACGACGAGAAGTTCTCACTATGGTGAAATATGTTCAATCTAAAAAGTTAAAATCATTTTGAACGCTACTAAAAGTATCTTGTTCTCTCAGGAAGAGAAATAGAAATTGTCCCCTCATGAAACTCCAGCATGGATAGATATCCCATTCATCTTTTCTAAAGAAAAAAAATATATATATATAAGTTCCCAAGATAACTGCTTATAGAAGGTTCTGGAATACTGCTACACTATGATCCCTCACCTTTGTCCAATGTAATTGTATTTAGGCACTATAAATATAGTCTACACAAATGAGATAATTACTTAGTGTTGAAGTAAAAGATGTGATTTTTTAAAAAGAAGAAGGTAGAGATACAATGATTGATATTTATTTAGAATAAATAGACTAATAGAAACTAAGAACTAATGACCAATGAGTTTAATTTGTTCATTAGAAAATAAAAAGATGGTTATTTTCACTCAGGCATAAGCATATTGATTTGACCCCTAACTGTTTATCTATATTTAGCAAGCTTTATAGCAATGCCTCCTATAAAGCTTATCCAAATTTATACAGCTGAAGTTTAAACAATTATTGTTAAATAAATACTATCTTTAGCTCTAACATTATAACATATTTTAGTCTCATGAAAACTGCATTAGAGTGGGCTTGAAAGGAAGCATTTGTCCTTTTAATACAGAGTTGTCTACAGAGATTTCAAAAAAAAGACAAACTAAAATTCTGATAATTTCTATTTTTACCATAAATAAAAGAAAAAATCTTGCAAATATTTATTTTTAAAGAACTCATTAGAAAGTGCTGTTAATATATACTGGTTTGTGATATGTCGATATGTATAAACACATGGTAGGATGGTGTCTCTTTTTTGTTTTTTTTTTTTGTGGAGGGGGTACCAGGAATCAAACTCACAACTTTGTACTTGCCAGGCAGGTGCTGTGCCACTGAGCTATACCCGCAGTGGATGTTGTCTCTTTTATGTAAATCTCATAACAAGAAAATTACTTCACTCTAATAGATTGAGCTTACAGATATATAAATATAAATCAACTTTCCAGTCTGCAGGATCAAGACAAGGAATAGAGCTAAAGCTTACTCTTCTCCAGACACATAGAAAATTATTAGGTAGGAAAAAATCCTCTCAGCTCAGTCAAGGATATTATAGTGAAAAGCCCATCACTTGCAAAAAGTGTCTATTTTATATTATATCTGAAACAATCTCAGATAAGAGGGTGTCTTTGTCACCTTTTTGTTGCTGGGGCAAATACCTCACACCCACAACTTAAAAGATGAGAGGTTTATTTTGGTTCATATTTTTTTAGATTTCAATCCATAGTCAGCTGGCTCCAAGGCACAAGCAACATGGCAGAATGGCCTCAGGAGAAGAAAAGCTGCTCTTGGAGACGCAGAAGCAGAGGTTAAAGGGAGGAGCCAGCAAGCAAGTTCTTCCAGGTCAGGCCCCCAGTGATCTACCTCCTACCACCAGTCCCCATCTCCTAACTGCAAGTCAGCTACAGTGCACCCATGATTCAACCACCTCCCAAAAGTCCTGCCTGTGAGCACAGGAGGCTCATGGGGGAGAAATCTGTCTAAACCCTAACAGGGACTGGATGAGTTGTGAACATGGTGGATTCAGAAATGGAGTTATTTGAATTGAAGAAACTATCTATGCTTTCATCATGCCTCTATGTAGATGTAAATTTGTAGGTTGCATAAGTTTAGAATAGCAATTTCCACATATTTCTTTCACTGTGTAGCAGAATATTTGTGGTTTTAAAGCTTCAAGAGTCATTCCTTCATCCGAGTATTTTGTGTTTTACTAAACTAAAGCTACTATTTGTTATTTATGCATACATTACATTTTTATAACATACAAGTAACACACATATATGTATATAAAATATATAATATATATGTAGCTCTGCCTCTTTTGCTTATAGCAATACTGATATCCAAAATGGAAGAAGAGAGAATATAATGGGAAATGATTTATCAGAAACCAAAACTGATAATCCCTTTCCCACAGACTATAAATTGTTACTGAGCTGATGGAATAACCAACAGGTAATTATTTTCAGAGGTTTTGTCTCCTACTGTATTATCTCATAAAAATTACACAAAGCATTTATAATTTTCACTGGCTAAGAAAAAAATCCTCCTCATAACACATATGCAGAAGTCATTGTCGTCAGGCATTCCTCCACTGCACTGCAGTGACTTCCTAAAATTTAGACCAAAGTTAAGCTCCTTTGCAAAGACCAAACCACAATCAATTCAAACCAGAATTGCTTTGGTTCGCCTCCTGGCAAGGAAGTCTGCACGTCAGGCTCCCCTTAGGTTAACCACTACGGAGCAGCCAAGGTAATAAGTGCTGTTTCTCAAGCTGGCCACCTTGTCTGATGGGCTTAGCGTCAGAAACACCCTGAATCTGGTTTGTGGAATGCAAGTACAGCATAGAGAGGAAAAGACTCAGCTGGCAAAGCTACAGACAGAGACAGGGATTGCGCGAGGCAAATACATATAGCAAGTTGGGAAGATTAATAATTTTCATGGTGAATTCAAAGGAAAAAATGTGATGCTACATTTTAAAGATATGTGCTATAAAATACAATGGTATAAACATGCATTCAGTTATTGTGTAAAAAGGTGTTTTCAGAGCAACTCCTAATTTTAGTTTTATTCCCTGATATGTTCCAATTTATTATTAGTTGCATCATATCTAAAGCCTTTACTAAAAGCCTCAAAAGCTAGTCTCATAAACACTTCAGAGAGCTTTATTAAATATTCTTGTCCATTTTACTTTATAGGTCAAAGCTGTCTTACAAAGGTAGACAACTGTACATGTCTTTCCATATCCCTAAGTGCAATTAAAATGAAAATCCAGACCTTTGGGGATCATAAAGCATACTATAAAACTGTACAAGTCTCTATATGCAAATATTTGATAAATTATATATATATTTACATATTTGTGTACATATCAAATACTTATCAAATATTTACATTATGTGTGTATATATATCCCTCCTAGGCCCTGCTGTAGCTTTTTCACCCTTAGGTCCTTAACCCTATAAGAAATGGATTTTCATTAATTAATG
Organism: Chinchilla lanigera; assembly: GCF_000276665.1. Taxonomy (NCBI): domain Eukaryota; kingdom Metazoa; phylum Chordata; class Mammalia; order Rodentia; family Chinchillidae; genus Chinchilla; species Chinchilla lanigera. The sequence goes on from NW_004955457.1 coordinate 5,897,218, forward strand.
TATCTACACTGTGTAAAAGTCACAATAAGCAAACCATGAAGCCAGTCCTGCTGTTGGGTGGTAGGGATGGAGCAGACTACAACAGTACTGGGAGGAAAGTACAGTAACAGCTGAGGTCCTGTGATTCCTGGAGAAGGTCTAATACAAGGTGGGTAAAAAAGTAGCGCACTGCTCCTGGAACTCTCGTGGCAATCCTAGCCACAATGTCTTGGTTTGATGTTTATAGAATCAGAAGAATGTAAAAACCATAAGCATGTACATAAAAGTAACCTGAAGCCCCTTGACAACTGCTAATCTACTTATTTTCTTTTCTGGAAAACAGTATTAGTCCAGAATATCTCTGAATTTCCTTCTAACTCAATGCTAGGATTCCAGTAAATCATATAACTTTTATGTAATGGCAATTGACTGTTCGTAGCTGTAAGAGGACGACAAAGTGATTTCAGTGACGGCAATACCTTCGTTTTGAGTAGACCGAAGCATTCACTCTGTTACACTCCTCTATGCCTTTGTCTTAAATCCCTCAAGGTATAAGGGGGCAAATGGTCATTTGTAAATAGTACTGAACTTCTCTTTCATCACAAAAAGGTATTTGAAGAGTTGATACCTTTGTCAATACTTTGGTGGATTGTTGTTTTCAATCTTTTGGAAACACAAGCCCTTGTAAGCTTTCATTTTTTCTAAGATTCACTGCCATGGACACTGGGGACAGTCACTTTAAATTCCAATACAACCCAGGCCAAGGTCAGCTCTGCTCCTTAGACACCAGGTAGAAATGCATGAGAAGGCCAAGAATCTGGAGCTTCAACAGCTTCTTTTCAGCTTGTACTATACACTTACAAGAAGCCAGAAGGACACATTTTCTCCTTGATAAATCAAGTTGCTAACATAAATCCTTGGCTAGTAGCCCAGAAGCACACTTGCCCAGAAGGACTTCAGTATTTCACAGGGGCTTCAAATGAAAATTTTAAAAATCAATAGCTACAGAGTGTGTATTTCTGTTTTCCATAACATTTCCAGTACAGTGTATAGAAAATCTTTGGGATGAAGTAGGGCAGGGGATGGAGAATTAGAAGAAGGTGGCTTTGAAGCGTCCTCTAATTATAAAATTTAACCTACCCTTTTTCTTGACTTGGTAGTGAAAATGTAGTACTTCATTTCCATGGCCTTCTGGTAGAAATTTTTAAAGACAGAAAATGCCTGTAACAGAGACCAGGTTGAGGTGTTTCCAATTTTATCATTAAAATATCTCCTTATTTGATATCTTTTAAAGTAATCTTTTAGTCTCAAAGGATGGAAAACATTTTCAAGGTAATAACATGTATTAAAAATGTAACATTGGTGGCTTTGTTGAATACACTTTTGTCCCTCTTATTTATTAAATGTGGGGGGAGGCAGGCACATCGGCGTGATTACTTTCATACTTGAGTACAAACCTCTTTGCTCTTAGAAACTTTTAGTAAACAATTTTGAGATACTAAGCTCCTATGCCAACTTAGGATTGAATATCCTTTCACTTCCTGAGCAGCTTCCACCTTTGTTTATTAATTCAATAGTTAAGAATGAATTAATACTTATCAGACACCATGCTCAATTCTAGGGGTATAAAGTGACCTAAAACAGACTCAGTTCCCCTTCTCAGAAGACTTACAACCTGTTAAAGAAAAAGACAACTTTTAATAAAATTATCAAATAACCAAAATTTTAAGATATGTTGAAAATAATTCAAAACTAAAAGAGGTTTCTCTGAGGCAAAGAAACACGACAGGGCTTAGACAAGGATTCCTTAATGTGCAGGGTAAATTAAGAGCTAGTCAGGAGAAGGGAAGGCAGCTCACAGCATGAAGCAGAAGATGCACTTGGCATAAGAAGAGGGATACATAGTGTATTTGAGGTTAAACACGGCAAAACAGAAAATGGTATAAGTGAGTTTAAGGAAGCAGGTAGAAGTCAGCCCATGGAAAGCTTTGTAAGGCATAAGGAAATTTATCCTAGTTCCACTAAAGACTGCACTGAGGACAGGAATTCTAGTAAGTTTATGTTCTATTCAAGACAAATCTACACCAGTATGGTGGAAAAGTTGGAGACAAATAGCAAGAATATGGAGAAACCAATTAGTAGATCAATGTAGTTTTTAAGACTAGGTTTGTATTCATTAGATAAAATAAGTGGGGAGAGATGGTGTGCAAGTGGGTTTGCCCTAACGACATCCCTATCAGCATTCGCCTTTGAATCCAGATATCTTAATCGGGGAGAAGATGGACCAAGGTGTGTGGTCCTCACTAGACCCAGAGTTGAAAGCATGGGACCTGGGAGCCATGAGGGAGGGGAAAGGAAGGAGGGCTGGTTCAGAAGCTATAATTCTCACAGGGGCAGACCAGGCAGGAGAAGCGGAGCCGCCCGCTGTGGAGAGGGCCTGGCAGATGCCCCCTTAGCAGGAGCTTGGAACAACAGCTTCAGTGAGAAAAAAGTATTTTCCTCATTAGGTTTCACCACTGTCCTGTGTGGTTCAGTGATGTCACCTTTTTAAAAGGAGGACATTTCAGGAAAGGGTAGCAAAGTTACCAAAGAAAGTGTACTTTTAAATGAAATTTCTTCTCTAAATAGAGAGAATCCTGAAAGGGGAAAACATATTTAATTATAGAATTGCACAAACAGATTGCTGAAGAAACATGAATGATATGTCAGCTAGATAGGTATACAAGAGCCCTTGCCAGATGTAAAACTGTATCTTTCCCGCTTTTATAATGGACCAAGGGGCATGGTTCATCTATGTGACAAGCTGATCTGAGGCTTGCCCTCCTGTACAGCAGTGGCTTTGCCCAAAGCATTGTTTCGATCCTCTCTTCTCTCAGTTACAAATACTTAAATTCAAACACGATACCCTAATTATGAACACAGAAGATTTGCTCTATTAAAAAAATATGGAGATGACTAAGGCCTGAAAGCAAACATACGTGTTTGATGCAGCAAACCACAGTAAAAGCGGTAGGTGGGCTGTTGGATCTGCAGACCTACAGTCAAATGGAAGCTGACTGCTTCTGAGTGTTTACTATGAGCTAGGCACTGTCAGTCACTCTTTCACTTTGCAAGAACGACTAGCCAGCGAGCCAAGAATTGTACTTTCTGTCTTGTGGACAAAGAATGTGAGGTGAAGAGGTTGAATGCTGGCTGCAAAGGCAGATTGTAGCAGATAGAGTGGGATGTAAGAAAGCAAAGGCCACAGCACTGCTTTTTCTCTTTCTTAAAAGATGGAGAGATAAAAAAAGGCAGAGCTCATTAATCACCAACAAAAAATACTATGCATACACATCTCGAGTGTGGTCATAAAAGAGCCTTGTTAAATAAATGAATAAATAAAAATAAAAAATCCTTATCAGAATACAAATGTATGAGAAAAATAAAGAGAGTTAGGCCCAGAGAAAAAGCAGCAAAGTGGCAGCGTACCTGTCTTCTCACTTTAGAACAAACATTCTATGGAACAAAATGAAACACATTCTAGTTAGTTGAAGGGAAGAATTTGCATAAAGGAGCAAAACCTGCAAGACAAACAAAAATCTGATCGTAAAGAGCTCTGTGTGGCAAAGCAGGAAATAGGAAATATGGAAAGCTTATTAAGAATGCCTATGCATGAACTCAACGAAAGGCTGAAGAACTTCATGTCACAAAGTTGCTTAAAGGGAATTCATGCACAAGGAAGTGGACAAAATGATTTCCTAGATCTCTTCTAACTTTGATTCTCACTAATAAGATTCTCTGACACAGTTCAGCGTGCGGCTCAGCCATGAACGTGTGGTGTGGTCCTGAATCATCTTGGCTGGTATCCTACAAGCTGGAAGTTCAGAGCAACACAGCAATGCTCCCACACGTTGACTGCCCACGGCACTGGAGCAGACAGAAGGGATCTAAGTCATAGGACTTGGCAGCCCCATATCTCTGCTTCCCATTTCCTCACCTACCAAGCAAGGGTAATATGCACCCAGATCAAAGACAGCCATGCAGGTTAATGAGACATTGTCTGCAAAACTCCTTGGCAAAGGTAACATATCATTATCTGTTGGTACAGTTTGCAAAAACCCAAGAACCATAAAACCTATGAGGCTGAGAGCTGAAGGGACACTCTCTAGATCAACTCAGTCTAGGCTTTGTGCTTTAAAAGCCCTGAACTGAAAAAAAAAGCCTCCATGAGACTTCTCAGTTTTCTAAAAACCTTTTAAAAAATCTTAGCCTGTTCAGAGAGATATGCCAAAATTAATGTGCAGATAAGACTGGCACCAGTTCTAGAAGAGTTCTACCAAGAATGGACTATTTCGCCACCAACTTAAAAAACTATACTCTTGCAAGAGCAAAGTACTGAATTGAGGTTTACATGTAAGTACAATGACAGAAGCAAAAATCTCATTCTCAAACTGGGGCTAGAGAGGTTGGTACATGTAGGTAAGACACGCCCGTAAATAGTACAGTGGAGTGATCACTGTCATAAGGGAGTATAAGCCAGTTGCTATAGCCAGTTCTTAGTTATTTTACCTAACAAACTCTGTAAACTTTATGTGAGCCAGGAATTGTTCCAAGGGCTTTACATTTAATATGATCTTCATAAAAACCCAAGAGAAAGATACTATCATTCCTCCTATTTCACAAATGTGGACACTAAGGCACAAGAATATTAAGAAATTGCACAATGTTGGATGGCTACATGGTTATAGTCCTAGCAATCTGTCTGGAGTCCAAGCTCCTCTTATTCTCTTTATTGTTCTGTCTCTTCTGTCTAGACAGAGAAGAATGATTCTTACTCCAAAGAGAAATTGGGGAAAATTGAGCCCTTTAGTAATAACTACAAGATTTTTGCTGGTAGAACAGGAACAAAATATCAACCCACATGTGGGGGAGGAGAGAGAGAGAGAGACAGAGAGAGAGAGAGAGAGAGAGAGAGAGAGAGAGATGGGAGAGGGAGAGACAGAGAGAGACAGACAGAGAGAGACAGACAGACAGACAGACAGACAGGAGAGGGAGGGAGACAAGAGACAAAGAGAGTGGTCTAACAATGGACAATGAGATGAATCCAAAAGAGAAAGGAATATATTGAAAATAGTGAGTTAATCCAGGTGTCAGAGGTTAGGGGCCACGAAGGGGAAGAGTGAGAGGCAAACATATAGATATAACAAAGTATATTTTAAATGATCTTCATTAATTTGCCGTTGAAGGCTGGAATTCATTTTATAAAATTTAGGTAGACATCAAAGGTGATTATTCAGGAAAATAACAGCATTGAAGAGGGAATCAAGGAAGTGTTTCCTGGCACCAGTATGCAGGCCAAATTGCCAGGGGTAGACTCTGAACAGAGACACCCAATAAAGAGATCACTATAGTTACTGCAATACAAGATAGAGCACGTCTAGCTAGTGTGGGTTGAAATAAAGTGCAAAAGAGGACACAGTGCAGGTAGAAGTGACACAACTTGGACAAATGAAATGTAAAGGTGAAGGAAAGGAAAGGAAAGAGGGGAAAGTGGGGGAGGGGAGGGGAGGAGTGGAGGAGAGGAGAGAGAGGAGAGACTGTCTCTGGTCTTCAGTGCCTTTTGCCCCATGACAAACCAAATTCATTGAGATCCTCCTGCCTCAGCCTCCCAAGTGCTGAGATTACAGGAGTACACCACATGCCTAGAAAATCCCATAATTTAGTCTTTGAAATAAAGAATCATTTCTTCAGAAATATTGTAGGACTTTTACAGAAACCAGTCTATTCAAAGTTTGTTGATATTTGGTTATACATTCAATGATAGCTTTGAATAATTTGGTGAAGAAATATTCTCAGCCTAGAATAAGTGCCAGCATTGTTGCGGCTTTCTATTCCTTGTTGCCTAGTCTGCAGTGAGCTGAAGACTGGGCCATGACCATGGAGGAGGCCCAGGTTTGCCTTCACATTGCTCTTGGGAAACAAAAGACAGATTTAAATAAATCCACTTTAAAGCATCACACCTCTCTGCACCCTTACCATAAAAAAAGACAAACTCTCAAGAACTGATGTGAGTCTTAGACCTAAGGGCATCTGCCTGCCAAACTGTCATTTATTAGACTGATGTGGAGGCCATAAATCATTGTGTCATAAACCAATGCAAGGAAATGAAAAGCACATTAAATGCCAAACAGTTACATGCTAGAGCGGAAAAAGCACTACTATACTTTGCAATAACTTAGATGATTAGAATGGCAAGGATTTTAAAGACTAAACTTACCTTTCAGTCTGTGCTCCTTCTGCATAGTGATACAATTAATGCCGTTTAGAGAAAGTAGACTGGAAAGTTACTGTCAGGCAACACCATATTTTGAGCCTCTCTCTGTTACCATGATGGTGATTAGAGAAGGTATGTTGCATGAAATTATTTTCCTTTTTAAATGTGAAGAAAATATTTATAGCAAATGATCTATTACTCACCCCAATGATAGATGACTCATCCACATTTTTATTCTATTCTGACTATGCTTTGAATGATTCGGTTTACTTTTCCTGTACTTCCTTTTTTGTTTTCACAGACAAAAGTATTTCTGGAACATGTAATTTTATTTTTTTTCCTAAAGAAAATAAGATAATCTCGAAGCCAATTAACATTTCTAGACCTTAGTCCTAACTATACAATCAAATTTTAAAAGAAAAGGGAGTGATTGAATCTTCTCTAAATCTATCTCCACCTCTGTAATCTTATTAAAGCAGGCCCTCTATAAATAACAACACGCCCCATGGCAGGCGAAAGGTCATATACTTTTCCTGTAAGAAAATGCATGCAGTCTTCAATGTTATATTATGTATCAGTTAAAAGTAAATGTAATTTTTTAAACGCACACAACACTGAAGAAAAAATTTACAAAATAACATGAAAAAGGATACAGAATTGTATACAATAATTTACATACAAAATTATAGTTATCTGCATGTGGCGGTGAACACACAGTTGTACACTCCACTAATAATAAAAAGAATGCATTTAAAGAAAGCTTTAAACAGGTGTGGTGGCCCATGCCTGTAATCCCAGCACTTGGGAGGCTGAGGCAGGAGGATCACCTGAGTTCATGGCTAGGCTGGGCTACATAGTGAGACCCTGTCTCAAAGTAACAACAACAAAAAGAAAAAAAACAAAAGAAAACTTTAAAAATGATTTCAGATTTTGTATAATATAGGCAAGTTTTGTTTATGTCATATTTTATAAACTTTCTCAATTGTCCTTAAAAAACTTATTAGTACATAAAGTGACTTTAAAAATATATACTTAGTAATTTTTATATAAGCAATATTTTAGCCTGGGCATTTTTTATCATTAATATATTATTGATAATACAGTATCATTAGCTGAATGTAGGATAGCTGATCTGGATTGGAATGAATTTAATTGAATCAACCAAGATTCCAATTAGAATTCATACCACAAAATCTGTTTTCCAGTCCATTCTTTCAGCAAAATAGAAATAATGCCTCCCCCCAGCTTCAAATATTATAATTATCTTAACTAATCATATGTAGGTATTTTTGCCACATTAACTCCAGGATAAGGAATAGCTTTATGAATGCCTAATGAAACTTATACTACTTTTCAGCCAAAGTACCTTTATCAATTTCTCCCAGTAAGAAGACTAAAATTAAAAGCATGTCAACAAGGAACAAGTCAGCTCTCTCTTGATACTGAGATGCAATAATTAATCCACTTCAGTGTCCATTTTAACCATGCACAGGATTTGGAATGGCACGAAGTAGAGTCCTAAATTTCCACCTTGTTACTGTAATGGATCTGTTTATGAGAGAAACTGATAAAGCTGATTTGGCCTCAACATTCGTTAATCATTTCTGAACTCTGTGATTTGAGTTCTCGTAACATTTATCACTTTGAGATGTTGAATGCCAGAGACCATGGAAATCACCCTGAATCTAGGCACTGAGACATAGTTTAAAAAGCAAGCAACCCCTATATAGGCAATTTCACATACTTCACTGATTCCGTAGCCTCTAATTTGATTCAGGCAAATAACAGTATTTTACCAGCAAACTTTCAATAGTCACCTAGAAAGATAAAGAAAGAAACAGGAGGAGACAACTGCCCTAGGTCATTTCAATTATTTTTTTAATAGCAGTTAAAAATGCTCTAATTTTGGCTTTGCTCTTTAATCTTAGGAATTTGATTCATTTGGATACTAATTTCCTCATATGTTAAATGTGGTCAATGGTCTCTTGGTTCATCCATTTTTATGATATTCATTTTAAATGTATTATGATTTCCTCACATTTGTGTATATTAGAATTAGGATTACTAACTAACTAGCATGTCTTGCTTTAAATTTTAAAAAGTCCAAGAGAATGGAATAGGCTAAAAGCTGCTTTCTCCCCAGGGAAAGATCAGAAAAAGAAGAAAAACAGGAATCTCCCAGGGAAGTCAGACCTTCCAGAGAAAATGCCCAGTGGTACAAAAGAAACTCTTCTTTCAAAGGACACTTTTTCTGAGACAATAAGAGTTGAGAAAAATTTTTGTAATTTTCTGTGAAAGGAAACAAGTTAGAAATATTGTGACATGCAAAACTCTTATCAGCCCTCCTTACCAAGGAAAGAAAAAGTCTGAAGAGATGAGCACCAGCTTAGGATTGTAGAAGGGCAGTGTGAGAACTGAGGCTTCTTTCCTCTTTCTCTTTCTGACTTTTCTCTTTTCAGCATTTATCAGATAATTACATCAGGTAGACCCTGAGGGTATAGGGGTAAAGGACACATCTTTTCTTCAAGGTTGCTCATGAGTGTGGTGTGTGTGTGTTGTACATGCTGGGGGAACAGGCCCATAAACATATAATTACTAAAATCGCTCCTCATTTTAAGAGGTTGGGCTCCTGACAGCCATTACAACTAGGCACCATATGGCTTATTTTTCACTTTGAATCATTATAAACAGTTTTCTAGTAATAATAAAGTTGGTTTAACAATTCGATTTTCTAGATTATTTGATCTTCTTTTATGGGTTGTTTTTACTTTCCAGAAAAGTAAAGTCTATTAGCTGTCAAGTTCCCATTTTTTAATTACCCACCAAAACAAACCTCTCTACCATAAACAAGGAAAAGAGGAAATTTGTTAAGAGATGGAAAAAAAGAAAGTGACTGGAAGGAAGAAAAGAAACTTCTAGCTGCTATGGGAATAATTTCTCCTTGAGATCTAAGGCACCTGAATCACTCAGCTTATTGCAATGCTGTGGTTTTATAGGGCAAACCAGCATCTCTATTATGAAACTAGTGTCCACACCCCAAAGAACCAGTTTGTTCTTTTTCAAGCCATCTATGTTGTTTTATCCTTAGTAGGCAGATACTAGTAATCTCCATATATTATGATTGTCAGCTATTTTCATTTCTTTCTATTTAATATACCTCTCATTTTATGAAAGTTATAATTGCAGAATTTATTGATGAAACTATGCACACATACGGATACACTAAAATATTGCATTTGTACTCGTAACAAAAGTTCCTTATGAGGAAGGTTATCATTATGTTTATCTAAAAAGTACCACTAAAATAAAAAATACAAAAACATAAAAAAGGTTAAAAATAGAAACTAAAAATAGTCATGTATGAAAAAACAGATTATAGACACTAAATTATAATTTGTAAAATTGAGAATTTATGTATAGAGTTGAAAAATTTTGGCCTACTTATTTGTATCTACAAGTATGTGTTTTATGAGAGAGGTCACAACCACAGAATATCAGTTATCTAGCATTGGTCCTATTTATTGGAAGTTATGGTTATTGGATAAGGAAGCTAGAGAAAGGGTAAAAGACCTGGATAGATTCTTTATGGCCCAAAGAGGGTTCCAAATACTAAGAATGGAAGCTCAACTGATTTCTCAAATGTAATGGCTTGAAGACCTACCCACCGCCTACCATGGTCCTGCTGGCACAAAGCTTCCACCTAGAAGTCCTGAATTGCTACCACTCAAGAACAGGCATAGTGGCCCGGCAGGCAGTGACCCTCAGAAAGGTGTGTTAATAAATCCCAGCTGTGCAACTATCCTGTAAAGCAGGTAGGAAAGGGTCCCAGGGACAAGAGACTCCGAGGAATCCTAGCAGCAACCTAGAGTAGAATCCAGGACAAAAGAACCACAGAAGAGATCCAGACAACAAGATGACAGAGGGACAACTAGATGTGGGTCTGCCTGCGGGATGGACTGGGATGATGCAAGGCTGAGACAGCATGATGACATGGACATACTTGCTGCACTCCCATTTCAGGGTTAGCTTCCTCTGGAAAGTTTGGAAAGGGGCAGACATTAGGGCAGTGGTGCCAGGTATGGACGGGAAGAAAGTTAGAGGGAAATGATGATGACATTAGCATTAGACCAGCGTTTACCATGTGCCAGGAACTGGACTAGTGCTTTCCAAGACTTATTTCACTCACTTACTTCATTCACTCATTACTTAACATCAAAACCCTATGACTGTGATCAGCCCCCTTGTACAGATGAAGAAATGGAGGCCCTACAGGTTAAGCAATTTACCCAAGATTACAGCCACAACGGAGTCATAACTTCAATACAAGCAATTTGATGGCATAACATATGCTCTTAACCACTGCACTACATAGCATAGGCATGAATGGTCTAAGACTACTAGAGACAAAGCCAAAATGCCTTGTGGAGGTAAAATGAACATCACAAATAGCACCAGCTTGATTTAATTTTGCTTGTCATTCAATCTTGTCCAGCGATTATTTGTCAGACACTATTACCCTTAATTCTTCTAAGCACTTTACATATATTAAATTGCATAATCTGCCCAACAGCCCTCTGAAATAGGCATAAATATCACATCTACTTGCCAAGTCAGGAAACTAAGATACAGACAGAGAGTCAAGAACTAACTGGAAGCTACTCCAGAGCCTTTGCTCTTAGCCAGTACCCCTGCTGCTTCTCAAGTGGAGGCACTGCATGAGTCAGCCACCTCGTTGGAAGTTCTGATACTCAGGACTCAGCTTGTGTGACTCAAGCTTGGGCGTACTGAACTCTACCCATATAAAATACTATTGTGACTACAAGCAAACAAGACAGATGTCAGAGACATTTGTGACTTGTATCTTTCGACAGCCCCACACTTCCACTTGGTTTAATATTCAAATACAGTGACCCGCCCCCTTGACCAATCAGAAACACTTCTCAGTAGGAAGCCCAATCCCTCAGTGGGAGTAAGTTGTCATTACTGGATCTATTTGCACGGACCATATTTTGGTTGGCATTCATCTAAACCTCAGTTTCACTGTTTCCTTTGCTCTCAATATTGTTTTTACTCCGTTTTTAAGTTTCAGTCAACAGAGGGTACAACGAGAATGTATCATATCATCTAATTGAGGTGTAAGTAGACAATCTTTCAATTGTTTGGGGAAGGTAATTTCCCTGCAGGCCCTCTGTGTTGCTTTCTCAGGGTAATTTATATTCTTCTAAGACTCCAAACAGCGAAATAAAGACTGCTAACAGGTGGTTTTCACTGGGGAGCCTCTGGTTCCAGGAATCTAGCCAAGCCTTTTATAATGATTCTATTTAGAAAATGGGATTCCTGGCATTTTAACAGCTGGGACTTCTGTTAGAAAGAAAAGCACACCTATTTATTTGTATTATTGTTTAAGTCCACAGGACACACTAATAACCCATGCTGCTCAACCAGACCAAACTTTTTTTTAACTTCACAAAGATGGATTTGCTAGTCCCAACACAATCAAGAAAAAAACACAAAAGTTTTTTTTTTTTTTTTTTGAACAGTGCCAATTCATTTGAATGTTTGTAACGGGCGTAAGCATAGTGTGACATGTGGGCTGTGACTGACTTTGGGCCATCCTAACTTGAGAAAGACAGATGAAGGTGGCCATGAAACTCGGATCTGTGCAAAAAAGAGGTACAACTCTCCAGCATCTCCCAGCACATGTCCCAGGCATTTCAGTTTACAAAGCACTTTCACGGAAGCACTGAATCTAGCTGTCTCAATAACCCTATGAGGTATACAACTTTTGAATGGATGGAAAATTTGATTCTCAGAAAAACTTATGTGTTTAAGTCACAGAACTCGTAACAGCTGCCATTGAAAACATTTATATTTTGATCACAAGTTGAGTACATTTTCTACTCAAATGGTAGCAAATTTATTCAAAACTATGGACTGAAAGAATGTCTGCAGACCTTTTAAAATTTGTTGTACTATCTTCTTGCTTCTAAAAATGGGTAATAACATAGAATACTCTGGTACGAGGATGCTGTCATTTTCTAGTGGCTTGCTCATTCCTGCCCAGGTGAGATACTTAGGTTAAGGGGTGTCTCTCCTGAGTGGGTGGTGGGTAATATAGGAAGATTTTGCAAGACCCACTGGAAATGAAAGAAGACTAAGCCATTACCCATGTTAAAGCTCAACTAGGTACCTGCCATAGCCAAATCACTCATCTTCTTCAAGGTTCATTCTCTTTAAAACTAAGGAAATAATAACTATCACTTCAAATCATGTAGCAATTCAACAAAATGACGTTAGGGAAGCATATGTCATATTATATATGTTAATTGTGATGATGGTCACATCTTGGTGAGATGAGGTTCTCATTAAAGTAATCCATCTGACTTCTCTGATCCATGCTTCTGTGTGTGTGCATGTGTGTGTGTGTGTGGGTGGGGGGGGAGAGAGAGAGAGAGAGAGAGAGAGAGAGAGAGACAGAGGGTGTTAGGGAAGAAGTTGCCTACCAATTCTCTTTCCCTAAAATTAATACAATAATGGGCATGTATCTATGCTAAGGACCAATTTCCTTTAGTAAAATAATGATACAAAAGGTTGTTTTCTATCCCAATTTCCAATCCTTGAGTATGACTTATGTAGAATTCTGCAGTTTATAACATGCTTTACGAGCAATTTAATTAGAAAATAAGTAAGGCAATGCTCTTTTCTCTATTTTTAATATGAGGAGAATACATTGTTTCCTAGGCCAACACATCTGACCTAAGAAAGTCAACAGAGAGCACATGGCCTCAGAAATCAACATATGATCGCAGCAACAACAATAAACGCAATATTTCCTCTGTGAAGGGTCAAGAACAAGTGCAGTAAACAGAACTGAACACTGCTACTTCTAATTTGTCACTGGCTCTTCTCCATCCCTACCCCCAAGTTGCCTATGTGTCTTGGGTCAGTCACCTTCCTGGGTTTCCCTGTGCCACAGATCAATATGCAGTTTGCAGCCCCTGTGCTTGGACCCCTCTTCCTCAGCTCCAGGTAGGCTCATAGAGACCCACACTGCTTTCAGAGCCAAAGCATGAATAGCAAGTGGTTCTTCCCTGTTGCACCACAAATGAAGTATATTACCAAAAACTACCTGCTCCACTTCCTTGGCTTCAGTTTCCTCAACAGGAAAACCAAAATTGAGGGCAGTGATTTCAAGAGTCCTTCTTGGCCCCAACATTCTTTACCACTCTGAGCAGAAAATCTATCCCTTTGGTTTGAGATTATAATTAATTCCTAAGGATGCACTAGAAGATTGTACATGCCATTCAAATCCCTCAGAGTAAGAAGACTCACCATTCAGCACCTCAGGTACTAACAGAGTGCGACAAGTCCACAGAGTCTTTAAGGAGTTATGCAAAGGTATGAAGATGACAAATTTCCAGGGAGTCTGAGTAATAATCATTTATGTTTGGTTTGATTTAGGGGGTTATTTTGGTGGCTTTAGAATAAAACACAGGGGTTTGACCTTGGCACAAAGGATTTGACAATACTGGGACAGAAAGGCCTAACAAGATCATGATGAGAATTAGCTGAAATAGTATAAGTATTATGCTCAATGCATACACTTAGAAAACCTCAACAATATTCAAAAGAATGGCTGGGGGGTGGTAGCTGTAGTAGAGTGTTAGTACTCACAAGGACAACATGGGTCAGTCAGGTTCAGGGATGAGTGATTAAAAGGTAGGAATAAAAATTCAGTTCTAAATCACTATACCCATGACATCCACTCTTCAGACCTAGCATTGCAAAGTGAATTTTCTAAATGTAACTGGAGACTTACAAAATGCAATTTTAGCTAGGATCATCCAGCTCTACATATGTCACAGATATGAAGCAGCGAGTTTTACTAATGCTCTATATTTTGAATATTTAATACTAATAATTTTTGAACTACATTAGGAAACTTTCCTAAGGATGCATCTAGATTTCAAGCATTTGGAGATCATTATAAGAAAAGAAGTATATGGAACAACAGCAAGCAAATTTGCTTCTAACATGTCCTTGTGATTATTGATCAAAACTAATCATTGAATAATCAAAAATAATTCAATAAAAGAAAATGATATTGTCTACATAGCCTAACTAAATAGTCCTTTGAATCACAAAAATGATAGAAACTCATTAACATGTTAGTATTTAAAAATCAAGGTCAAATATCCTGAATTCAAACCTACATGAAAGACAAAAGATTTTTAGAAGACAAAGTTAGTCTATGTACAATCTGTGTGACTATAAACAAATTTCCTAACATTTAAAAATTTTTAAGCTGTAAAATAAGGTTAATGGTAGTAACTACTTAATAAGGTTGGTGTAAGAATTATGTTATAGGCTCAATTGTGTCTTCTCCGAAATGTATATTTTGAGGTACTAGTCCTCAATAAAAAGATGAGGTATTTGAAGATGAGATCTTTGAGAAGTAATTAGGTGTAGATCAGGTCACAAGGGTAGGTAGAGTCCTTATGAGGGGAATAGTGCCATTAAAAGAGAATAGAGAGCTCTCCCCCTCTCTCTGCCACATGAAGACAGAAAGAAGATGGCCATCCAAAGACAGGAATCAAATCTGGTGTGACCAGTAATCCTGATAAGACAACTGCACTGGATCGAGAAGCACCTAGCAGATGAGTAGCACACACTCCTGGGTGTGTCTGAGTGGGCTGTGGCTGCATGGTCATGGGCACTAGAAATGAGGTCCCTCTCCCTCACCCATTCTTCTCTGGCACCGTCCCTCCATTGTGCTCCGTGGCTGCCATGAGCTGGGTAGCTCTGCCATGATGTTCCTGCCTTGGAGCCAGCTGACTATGAACTGAACCCCCCAAACTGTGAACTAAATTAAATCTTTCTTCCTTTAAATTGTGAGTTTGGGGCATTGTGGGAAAGTTGGGCACCTTGATCTCCGACTGCCCAGAGACACCACACATGCACACACACACCTGCATGAGAGAAGACTACAAAGTACACACTTAATCTTCTGTTTGGCATGTAAATATTTGCTGTATCACATATTTACACACCATATGCTACTATATATTATTACTTAATGTATATTTAAAACATACTGTTATTTTGATAAGTGTGAAATGTATTAAGATATTTGATACTCAGTAATATTTTGATGACTTTGTAAACATTATCCTTGGATGAATATAATCCTGTCTTATACCATAAAGAAAATGTAAGATTCACTTTTTCCTGAGTTTTGGGAGAAATGAGGGAGGAACTAAGGATTGAGCACAGGGCCTTGTGCACACTAGGCAAGCACCCAACTACTGAGCTTATCACCGATGCTTTCTGTAAAGTTTTACTTTAAGACAGGGTCCTTTTAAGTCTCCAAGGCTGGCCTTGAACTTGTAATCCCAAGTAGCTGGGATTATAGGTAGGAGCCACCATGCCCTAATCCTTTCTGTCTGATTTTAAAACTGGGACCTTATACTCACTGCTAGGATGAGCTAATTGCATTAAATGTCACCCTCTTTTCAGTTCCTATGGAGGAGATCTATACAGTCCTGTTTATGAACTCCAGTCATGTTCCCCTCAGATAGTGATTCACATAGTTAATACTACTTTTTCTTGGTTCCATACTGAGGATCGAACCTATGGCCTCACACATACTAGGCAAGTGCTCTACCACTGAGCTATAACCCCACCATGACACCACTTTTCATGAAATAACACCCCACCAGTGTAGACAGAACTGGGGAGCCTTTGGAAAAATTATTTACTGATATAGTAAAGAATTATAAGACCAGAAAATTGATTAATGGGAAAATATATGCAATCTTTTCGTCTGGAAGACTTTCGATGTAAGATGGGCACATAAAACTTAGGGAGGCTTTTAAAACAATTTTGGAAAATAAACCTAAAAAGTAATAATAGTCATATGTATCTGTGTGTAATCTTAACCCTCTTACACCCCCCCATCTTAAAGCATTATGCTGCACTGCTGTG
Source organism: Chinchilla lanigera (assembly GCF_000276665.1). Lineage (NCBI taxonomy): Eukaryota > Metazoa > Chordata > Mammalia > Rodentia > Chinchillidae > Chinchilla > Chinchilla lanigera. Next base: position 5,913,434 of record NW_004955457.1, read on the forward strand.
TTGTGTATTAAAACTGTACATTCTAACATTAAAGTATTTTGATATTAAGTGATCAGAATCTGGGATTTTATTTCTTAAGGAAAAAAGAAAGCTTGGTTTTTAACATATGAAATCCCACTATTGTTGGAATGAATTTGTGAAGCAAAATGCCAAACTGTTATTATTATAGCCAGTTTGTCATTAATTTCTTAAACAAAAGCATAAATACAAGATGAATAATGCTTGATAATGGTTGATTATACATCATTAAAGCAGAGGACTATCTGGGGGATCAAATAATTCACCAAAGGAAAACAACATCTCTACAATTACACTGTCATTCTGAGACGTAATAACAGTGTTAAACACAGGGACCTCGAGGCACACTTCCACTCTGTCTGAACCGTGTTTATATAAGCCACAGAACTCATTTTCTGGCTATGCTAATTCAAAATACACCCAAGCAGGAGAAAATGGAGAGAGAAACAAAGAAAGCAACTGCGGGATAGAAATATAAGAAACAAGCAGAGAGAGAGAGAAGAGAGAGAGTGATATTAAGGCTGACTACTCTTTAGAGTTAAGAAAAAATATTTATATGCAGGAAAGATCAACAGTGCTTACAGAGGTGATGGTGACCAACTAAGTGTACCTCCTTTGATTATTATTAATTAAAAGAACGTGGTAAGACCGCAGCATTAGGGTTTAGGTGAGATAAACACAATTCCCTCTGCCTTCTCCGGTACTGAGATGTGTGTACACATCTTAAAAACTAAGCAAGAGAGAAGTAGCAGGAAAGATGGGCCTGCTAGTAAGTACGCTAAAATGTGTTTCCACCCCTTAATGTGGATTTACCCTACTCCAAAAGACAAAATCTCATCCTGTAGACACACTTTGTCAGAAATGTCATCATTATAGGCAGAGAGAAAATGGTGTGACCATGGGAATGCTTGAAGATAATATATAGGCTATTAAAAAAAACGTGATTTTTTTTTCTAGATAGATGAGAAAATGCAAAATATATAGGAAGGTCTTCTGCTTAAGGAAAGAAAGTGATCTGAGCTCAAAAAGGAAGAGATGAGGTAGCGATAGAATGCCTTTCTAGAGAGGAGAACCTGCCAGGGGACTAAATGAAAGTCGGTTTTATCTCCTTGAAGAAGCTGGTGAAACCGAATAGCTCCTACAAATAGGTCCTTAGTATTTGCATATAGGTCAACCTTTTCTCAGTCTTAATCTCAAAGCAACTCACTCTCAAGGCTTAACTTGCAACTGATTCTATTTTAATCTCAAGATCTTCTATTGGTTCCTCAACTTTTTCTGCATCAGCTCAGTGCTGGGTAACACTCCATTAACCATCAACATAATCTTTTTACATAAAAATTTAAAGTTTGCAAAGGCAAATGGTAGGCTGAAGTATGTACCTCTACACTCCATTTATTTTAATACTCTGTGTGGACAGGAGCAAGGATAACTGCTCATTAATAACAGGTTGCCCAGAGAAAAATTAGTACCTAAAGTCCTTCCTGAGCCCCCCTCCCAAATTGGAGCTTAGAATTACAAAAGGAAAGCAGATGCTGTGAACAGAGCTATTTTCAGCCTCCTACAGCTGTGCTTACACACAGCCTGCAGCAAGTCTGCTGAGCATCTCTGTCAAATGCTACCACCCTGGTTAGAACATGTATCTGTCAGGGTCTTTTAAGTAGGGGTTCTTTGCCGCCAGTAAGGTGAAGGAAGCCAAGGAGGAAGGTTTCAGAACAGAGGGACTAAAAAAACCATGAAACTGTCACTCCCTCTAGACCACAGGACAAGAGGGGACAATATAATCAAAGTCTATAAAAGTTGGTGCTGTGGAAGGAATCCCGCTACATCCGTTAAAAGTGCTGCAGGAATACAGCAGTAAGGCAGGGAGATAGGGGGGAAATAAATAGCTGGCCCTCCCCTTTTACCATGTACTAATCCCCTGATGTTCTTAACCCTAATCCTAACTCTAATCTATGCTTGCTTCTCATTGGCTGAATACAACAGGTGGCCAGAGGGAACAGAGCTTGGATGGAGAAAGCCCTTAGGGTCACACTTGTCCAGCTCACCAAGGAGAAGAAGGAAGAGACAGAGGATAGGAACAAGTGAAGACCCTTTTATAAACTGTTTTTCCCTTAACATGGGCCAACTTTATTTTAATGAACCTTTAGTATCAAAGGCACATTATGACAATATTCATGAGTAAGTAATTAAATTGTTCCAATTCAAATTCTGTAGATTTGGATTGCGTCTCTCCAGTCACCAGTTTAGTGGTTATGTTTTACATACACAGCCAGGAAAAAAGGACAAAATACAAGCATGTTAACCACTCTGAAAGAAAATCACAAGAAAGAAAACCACAAGAAACTTGGAAATTTTAATTTTTATAACCATTATATAGTAGCTTACAGGTTGTGATGTAATTCAATTCTTTTTTTTTTTATTTTAAAGATAAAAGGAGGAGAACATTAACAGACATACAACATTTTACAACATATCACAAGCACAATACAGACTGTAATTCAATTCTTACATAATTTATTATACCTTTATTTTAATAGGCTACACTTAGATGATTCCTTTTAGATTCTTGTTTTAAAATTATATCAGATAATTATAGAACAATAGGACTTTCCAAGGAGCTACTGTCCTTCATCAAATAGTATTTCTGAGTGTTATTTACAAGCTGGCCTTGGACGATACATAGGATACTGAAGTGTCATACATGACTGCTATCTTCATTGCTGACATCGTAAAGACTATACAAACGCACCTGAACAAAAGCAAAAGACATTTTAGATACTGAAAGTACTAAGTGTTGCAGTAAAATATGTGACTTCCATCCCATGTAAGAAAGAGATGTCAGAAGGAGAAAAATCAAAATGAAATGTTACATATTTAATACGTTAATTGACACTGGAGCCTTCACTTAGTCTACATGTGCGAATGAGAATGGGTGATAACTTGATGGTTCCAAACAAAGAGAGTAAGAAAACTTTCCCTTGCTCTTGGCTTATTGTAATGCATGACAGATTATGTGTCCAGGCCAGTGGGTCTGTAGTTTTTATTTAAGCAATCTATCATAAATGGATAAATGGTTTAAAATTTTCTCTATGCAGAAACAAAAAATGAAAGATAATATAGACAACACAAGTATACACACACATGCACACACATACACACACATGGACCAATAAAAACAGTATGCCCAGCATCCAGTAGAAAATCTTTTCAGGTAAGGACATGAATGTCTATAACAATATGACAAGAAGTCAACCAAAGGAATTACCAAGAAGATCATTTACAAAAAACATTTACACCCATGAGCATTAATGATGACTCACTCAAATTATATTTTTGTTTAAAATGTCAATAAAGACACTGCAGTTTCCATTTAAAATTATTCTCTTTTATACTTATTCTTTTAAATCTTTATCCTTATCATTATAACATCAATGACTCAACTGAGGTACAACACCTTTTTTAAATGTCATAAATTAATATGCACTTAAGGCAATATTTTTAGGGTTTGCTATGAAAATGCTTTACACCACTGGTATAGATTAGAAAGGTAGAAAGAGAGGGAAAGCCATTCTCTGAGTATCTTATTTTCCTATGTACTTTCTCTCATGTATTTCTGTAGTTCTGAAATAAGCACACAAACTGCTCCCTCTATAAATGTTTCTGTCTCTTGGACCTGCAACAGTTTCCTGACTCTACTATTTCTTCCTTCACTTAAAAAATACATATATATGTTAAGCATTTATATATATGTGTGTGTGTGTGTGTGTGTGTGTGTACATAGATATATATTAATCACCTACTATGATCCAGTGGGCTAGGCAATGTACTGTACTTCTAAATAAAATTCAAGGAATTTATAAGTGAATGTTTGGCCATTAAGATATAAAACCAATTGCTTTGGGGGGCTAAGGTACTGAATTTGGACACTCCATATTCTAATGACCTACAAGAAGAATGTGGCATTGGGTTAAAGTAACCTAAAGAAGTAGGTATAAAACTTGCTTGGGTTAGTTTAGACACTCTGAAAATGACATTATGATAACAGGCTTCAGGTAAAGAGCCCCATATCTCTCTAGTTGAAAAAGTATGATCATAAGTGCCACTCTCCAGAAATACCAGTGCAAACGATATGCCCATGATTTCATTCCCAGACCCTGTGAATGTTACCTTATTTGACAGTCTTTGTAGATATGATTAAATTAAAGATCTCGAGATTCAAAGAATCATTCTAGATTATCTTGATGGCTTTAAAACCAATCATAAATATAAGAGACACAGGGAAAATCTGAAGGATAAACAGAAGTTCAACCAGGGATGGTGCTACATATCTGTTACACCAGCATTTTAGGAGACCGAGGCAAAAAGGTTGTAAAATCGAGCTCAGTCTTGGCAACTTAGCAACTTAGACAGCCTCTCACAGTAAACAATAAAGAGATGATTTAGTTCAATGGGAAGCCCCAGGTTGAGTTCCCTGTAAATCAGAGGGAAGGAGGGAGACGAAAGGAGTGACGTGGGGAGATTCATGTAAAAATGGAGGTGACAACTAAGAAGCAAAGAATGGAATTTTTTGTAGATCTTCTACAGGGATTACCATCCTGCAACAACTTGATTTCAGAATCCTGGCCTCCGGAAATCTGAGGCAATAAATTTTGATTGTTTTAAGACACCAAATTTGTGGTAATTTGCTGCAGCAGCTACAATAAATTCATGTAGCCAGTGAAGACTGTCGCTCCAGCTTGTTGTCTAGGGATGCTAGTAAAAATAGGCATTACTAAGAATTCCAGTTTGGAAAGCATGCAAGAAGGATGGCCGCCAACTTTGGAGTTAACAGGAAGGGAAACTACTGAAGTGGTTTTTTTAGAGCACAGAGTTACAGACCTCCCAACCTCAAGTGATGGAGTGGGAATGGTTTCAGGTTTTTATATATTGATACATTTTTACCAAACATCTGCAGATAGACTTCTTTATTTGGTCCAATGCCTCTGTAAAATACACTAAAGTAATGCTGCCATAGGATACCAGGATTGTCCTCAAATGGGTTCTGTGTTGCACAGAAGGGAGAGCCATCTGCTGCTTCCTGAACTTCAGTGTACATCTGAATCATGAGGAGATCCTGGTGAACACCCTAGCTGTGGACTGAAGCTTGGGAATTTACATTCTAACAGCTTCCAGGTGGTTCTGATATTGTTCTTCTAAGCACCACACTTTGGAAACCACTGTCTTAAGACTAGATACATTATGACTGGGGCATTTAGAGTAGAGCAGAGTAGTTTCTACGGTACTTGGCAGATCTTGACGTGTCTTTCTTGGCTAGTACATGGAATATCTTCCACTATTTTGGGACTGACATTTTGGGACATAAGTGGTATTTGGTCTCTTATTTAGAAGTACTAAGTATCTATCAAAGTTAGAAGATTGGGAAATAACAGGGTATTGACTTGAATAATCATCTGCTAAGTGACAATTAGGAATTAGCAAAATCACTAGGAAGAGACTCAAGAAGTACAGGACTGTCATATTCAACAACAGGTGAGAATGTCCCTTCAGATTGTCTATGCTAACTGGTATGGTTTTGTTTGTTTATTTTGCTGGCCATTTGAAATTGTAATAAGAATTTCTCCATATAAGTGAGAGAATTATTACTAATATGATAGAAAAGGACATGTTGTGGCTTGTGGTTATGTATTATATTTTGGCCCTGGCAAACACCTAAAAGTGGAATTCTGAGATCAAAGAGATCAAAAATGATCCACAACAGGTAGTTTAAGAAGGAGTGACTAGCAAAACTTTCCTGGTTCAAGATGGGATAATATTTGACAGTTCTACGAAAGTGATCCGTTTCCTACAATGAAACATGAAGGCTTGTAAGCCACTAAAAAGTCTCAGTTTTACAAACTGTGAAGGCCATGAGCAATTCAATGAAGCTGATCGTAAAGTATGTTTGATGCCATGTTCTAAAGAGGCCTCCATCATGTGTCCCTGTAGAGCTGAGATCTGGAAGAATGAGTCACTGTAGTGCCCTACTGCTTTCCTTCAGTTGTTTATGCAGGTATTAGCTCCACAAAGAGAAAGCAAGACATGTGTTCTCACAAATTGCAGCTTTCACAGAAGAGAGAAGCGCTGGCCTTGGAGGTCCTATGCAGTCTTAAAATACCTAGAGTAACCAGGTAAGGAGCATGGGGAGAAATATATGCCAGGGAAGTGACACTGTCAACCTCTTAAATCTTGGAAAGGGACACTGTCAACCTCTTAAATCTTGGAAAACTAATATGGCACTTTGATTTTGAAACTAAATTGGCCAATTTAATCTCAACAAAGAACCAGAATTTACTATTTAAATACAAAAGTGGGAAAAGGGGCAATTGGTCATCTCAGAACACCAAGACATAATTATTCAGACTTGGGCGGAAAGATAAGACAGCTGGAGCCTCTTCTCCCTCCTGCCCATTTTAACAATGTGAGTTTAGATGATTTTGTTGTTATCATAAATTTTTTCCTTGGCTCATTCACATCTAGGTACTTCTAGCTTTAGTCTCTGCATCAAAAATTATACACTATTTAAAATTTAAAGTCTGAGGGGCTGGGGATCTAGCTCAGAGGCAAAGCACCTGCCTGATAAGTGCAAGGTCGTGAGTTCGATTCCTGGTACCAGAAGAAAAACAAACAAACAAAAAATAAAATAAAATTTAAAGTCTGTTTAATTTTTATCACTAAAAACCCAACTTTTCCAAAGTAATTGCAAAGCTGCATTTTTTCCCCAAAATTCAGACAGATAGTGATGGTGATGGCAATGGTGATGGTGACGGTAATGGTGATGGTGAAGGTAGGCAGCAGGGAAATAAACGTATTCAAATTATACTCAGGATCTTTATTGTACACTAAAAGTAATAAAATGCAAAATTAACAATAGGTCAAAAGAGGAAAATAGCCAAGACAAACTCTTGGACACAAGTGCGTCAAAACTGCTCACAAGGGGCCATCTGAGCCCAGAGAAACCAGGTATTGTAGGCCATAACTACATTCAGGGATGTATGAAAGGTTTTTTTTCCTTCTGAATTTGAGATTTTTTTCATCAATAAACAGAATTACAGTTTATAAAAACCGTACAGTATATGAAAACTGACACTTTTTAAATTACATTTTTCTAAAACTATATCAGGTTTATGACTATATTATGACATTAACTTGAGCAATTTTAATTCTCCCACCAAAATCAAAATACTTTAAGTAACTGCTGTTTGATACTTTGAAGAATCTTGTTTTTTTCTTTTTGGCATTTTATAATGAATGGGCAGGAAGGGAAGCACAAGTACTTAGGTTTTCACTGTCTAAAAATGTGTGGTTCCTTGTTCATTTAGATTATGGTAAGTTTTATAGTCTATAGACAAAAAGAAAAGCACTGCTGTATTTCCTTGTTGAGTATAAGCCTACATATCTTAAAACATGCTGCTTAATACCTCAATGCAAATTGCTCTTATGAGTAATTTTCTTGGAAGATGTGGGTGGTTGGATGGTTTGCCAGTGCTTCTGATTGTTATTCTGGAGTTTAATCCTGTTGGGAAATGTGGTTTTCCTGATCATATGTAATAATCCAGCACAGTTAAGATGTTACATAAAATTGATATCTAACTCTCTCAGTATGGAATATCTGCGTGCCCAGCAGGATCTCATGTCCTGAGTAATTGTTTTGTTAAGAGCAGCAACTTTTGTTTTGTTTTCATTCACATATTTGGCTATGTACATATTTTACATGATTGCAACCCATCTGCTAAAATATCTGTGCCGTGTAGCCTTAGGCCTTTAAGAACACCTAAGCACTGAACCCATCCTCTATCAATCTATTCTGAATAATGATAATAATACACATTTTACTTTCTTGTGATACTCACTTTCACCATCACCTGAGCAAAGCAATGTGTTTTGCATCTCAAGAAATCAGTTTTAAAAAAATAAAGGGAAATACAAAGCTCTCTTTTGAAAACATAAAGACAATCATTTTAGCATTCCTACTGTCCATGAGAAATAGTTAGAATAAGCTAGCTTTATCAGTGGTTTTAAAAATTCCTTAAATATGGAAACCATTTGTAAGTGGTTCTAGGTAGCTATTAAGTGATTATGTAACACAATCTGAATATTTTGTCTTAGTTTTTACAGCCAGATCTAAGTGATCCAGAAATATTATTTTCTATTTCCAAGCGCTTTAAAATTAAATAGTCCTTAGGAAGTTTATTTATTATAGCATTAGACAAAAACAATGTAACTTTCAAATAAGAAGAATGAACGCTTTCTCAGAGAAAGACTGGTAAATCATCTATCATCAGAGCAGCTTGAGTTATGCATTTTTAAATATGGCAGTTTAACATTGTTTAAAAATGTGTAATTTACAATATACTAACTAGCACTGCAAAAAAGTATGGAATATTTAGATATAACTAATTGTTTGTTTGTTTTGTTTTGTTTTTCTTCCGATACCAGTTATCAAACTCACAACCTTGCGCTTGCCAGGAAGGTGCTTTGCCGCTGAGCTAAATCCCCAGCCCAGGCATAACTAGTTTTTATTTATTGAGACTAAGTGATAAAATCAGCCCTCAAGCTAACAAAATAATATTTAATGACATATATATTATAGTCTTCAAGGAAGATTTAAAGCTAACAGTCCTGATTTTCTGCACTGACTTGAGACAATGCCTTAAATTCTGGTCACTTTGCTGGTAATCATGGTTAACCTATTTGAATTCATTGTCATTAGTTTATGCAAAACTATACAGAATTTAAGCATTATAGCATCTTTTTGTATCTTATGAAATCCTACTTATCCCTCTCATTTAACAAAAATATTTAAGTTTTATATAAAGGAAATTTTCACAAGAATTCGTTCTCAGTAGTTAAAGGATATATTCTTTTTTTTGTTGTTTTTTTTTGTTTTTGTTTTTCTTCTGGTACCAGGAATCGAACTCATGATGTTGCACTTGCCAGGCAGGCGCTGTGCCACTAAGCTAAATCCCCAGCCCCTTAAATGATATATTCTTAAAATTGGTTTTTGCCTGGAGATTTGGTGCATGTAAAGAATTCCGAATTATATCAAGTATAAAAACGAGCCTGATAGCATGGTTGTTGGTAGGTGAGCATTTTAGAACTTTCTCTCTTATCATCAGTTTCTTACTCTTATTTTCCATTAGCACTCTTGATACATTCTAGAAACTGTAATTTCACTTTTTATGAAAATTTACTGGAATTCCAGTGCTGGGCCTGACACTGTCCTACCTGTTTCACATAAATTCTCCATCCCATTTGTTTTCCCAAAAGCCCTTTGAGAAAGTATCCATCTGCATAGTAAAAGTGAAGAAACTGGCTGAGAGATATTAGTTACCCAGGGTGGGGTGTGATAACGGAACAACTGCTCTGTGGGAGTAGACAGTGGAGAGACTGAAAGCACAGAACAAGAAACATGACCAAAAAGTACTTGCTGTACTAACATATTTGACTGAAGTTCGCCCCCTGCCCATACCCAGAACGACTTTCCACACTGCAGTGGACAAGCACCCATTTAAGCAAAGTATTCACTAGCAATCTAAACAGAACCAACAACGCTGCTCAGTCAAAAAAATTACTTCACTGCAGAGAATCTATGAGGCATTCTGCTAGAAACTGGATTTCCAAAAATGAATGTGATAGCTCCTTCCTGCAAAAAGTATAAATATTCAGTGCCATACAAATATAAAAGCTCTGCTGGTTTTGAAAGATGAAAAAGCAGTTAGCCAAAAGGATGTGTGTAGGGGAGTTATAATGGGAAGAACAGAGCAAGCAGTGTGTGGAGACTAGAGTAGTTTGGTTATTTTGAGGCCAAAAAATATAGGCAAGAAGTGGCTGAAAATAAGATTGAAAAGATAGCATGCGCCCAGATTTGCATGGTTATATTTAATAAGCTATATTAACCAGACACTGAAGGGAGGATTTTAAATACAGGAGTGATCTGGTTAGACAGGCAGCTTAGAAAGACTACCCTGGCTCATATAAAAACTGGATTTAATGGGAAAATACTGGAGGCAAAGGAATCAAATGCTACATTTCAGATGAAAAGTGAAGAACAAATTCAGTGACAATAAAGATGAAGAGGAGAAATTTTTGAAACAAATATATATTAAGGAAATATATTTAGGGGTCTAAGATGGTTGCTGACTTCTGGTTTGGAATAGTTTCATGACATAAAATGGGATTCAAAGAGCAATATAGGGTAGATGTTGAAGTCAGTCTCATTATGAATGTGTTGAATTTCAGTTGTCTACAGAATACTTTTATTACTTCAGCTACTAAATGAAACGTGGTCTTTAGCTACTAGGCTTTGTAGCCCTTATGTGCTTCATAGTCACAAAGAAGCAACCTGGTAGGTAGTTGGGTATGAGTCTCAAGGAGCTAGAGCTGGGCATACAAATTAGGAAATAGTCAAAATACAGATGTACATTACAAGTTTTGACAATAGAAACAAGCAGCCAGTACAAGTGTAGGTACAAAGACGAGTCATAGACTCCAGGAAAACATTTAAAATAGTATTTAGAGAATAATGCCAAATTTTATACTGTTAGTTAAACATTTCACAGTCAAACCCTTTACTATTTCAATGAGATCTGGTCTGTAGCCTTAAAGCACTACAGCCCATATGAACTTCATGGTCACATTTGAGGAAAAATCGTCAATCAATGTTTCATACCAATGTGTAAGTTCCTCACACCACCAAAATCTTATGTTATTTTACACTGTCAATTTAACAGTTTATTTGTGGGGTTGGTGATGTAGTTCAGTGGTAAAGCATTTGCCCAACATGGGTGAGGCCATGGGTTCAATGGCTAGCACTGAATAAATAAATACACAAATGAATATCTGTTTTTTGTGTAAAAATCTATTGTGAGTCAGTATAGTTACTATCTTTTTTCCTGTTGATATTGTCTCATTTTAGAGCTATGACATCTAATTAAAGTTAAATTTTAAAATTTAATCTGAACAATGAAATGAGCTAATATATCTTTATGACATACATGCAGTCCTGGATAGAACTGTCAGATCTTTTTAAAGGACTTCAATTTGTTCAAAAATATAACAGAAACTAATTTGTTTGTGAAAATAAATAGATTTAAGACCATTCATGGCTTTTTCTCCTATGATTTATACAGAAAACCCTAACCAAACTCAACGTAAAAATTTTTGTATTTAGTTCTCATGTAACACTCACTGTCTTCACTTTACTAAAAGATCACTGGTTTGTTTTTTTGTTTGTTTGTTTTTCGTTTTTCTTCTGGTACCAGGAGTTGAACTCATGACCTTGCGCTTGCCAGGCAGGTGCTTTGCTGCTGAGCTAAATCCCCAGCCCCAAGATCACTGTTTTGATTCATAAAACCACATGGATTAAAATACAACTCATGCTGCTAGCACTGCAGTTCAGTTTATAATTCTACCATGGTGCTGATACAGGGACTACCTAAGTTGTGTGCACAGTTATCTTGTGATTTGGATTCAAGCCCAACAGAATTGATGGTCTGTTCCTCAATTAATTCAACTACCCACCACCCTAGACAATTTGTGGGTTGTGTCTACTTAGTTCTTTGTAAATAACTTTCCTCCTAGCCTTTCATTTGATCCTTTGTGACTTATGCATAGTAGGAAATCTCCTTAAACCCTTTTCTTACTCTGACTGCACTGAGCATCGTTTGAAAGAAATGGTGCTCATTATTCTCCTTTGATAATTTACATTTTAATTCTAGTTCCAAAACAGCTGGCCTCTACTTGAAAAGCAGAACAGTAAATCCTTTGGATATACTTCCTTCTTGCCTTCTTTTCCAAAACCTTATGTCTCTAAGGACTTATATTTCAAGTGGAAGAGATTCACAGAAGACTTAAATGGACATTTGTAGATCATCTGAACACATCAAGAAATTTAAAAGATTTATGAGAAATATTTTCTCCATAATATATCTGTTACATTGCTTTAAGAATTACTTCACAAACAAATAAATGGTGGAACCACGCAGTCTGGTAAGTAAAAACATTTTATTGCCTTTCATCTGCAGAATATTTATTTAAAAAAGAATTCTTTATTTTTCTAAAATTATACCAGTTACTGGAAGAGCAAATATAATATGCAAAATGCGTGGAGTTGTATTTGTCTTTCTCCAAAACCTTGCTGTAACCTCGTTTCCAAAAGTTCTGATTACTTGTATCACTGCCTGAGTGTAGTTTTGTGTTAAAATCATATTTAACATATAATGATCACACATGATCACTTTAACAGAGAACCATACCATGATTCCACTCTTTTTTTTTGAAACAGGGTATCATTGTCATTCAGACTGACCTAGAGTTCACTATGTAGTCCAGGATGGCCTCAAACTCAGAGTGATCCTCCTGCCTCAGCCTCCCGAGTGCTGGGATTACAGGTGGGTAAGACTACACCTGGCTCCACTCTTATGTAAGGATTAGCACATATACGTTTCCTCTTCCAAAGCTTTTAAACACATCAACTACTGACCTGATAGGTGCTCATTGATACCCTGTTGAGTTACCAAGAGGATGTGTGTGCAAACTTCAACTCCAGTGCAAGGTCCTGGAGAAGAAAGACACATCTTACCTTTTTCTCTCTTTTTAGTGCCAACATGGTTCATCACAGTAGATGCTGAAAACTGGTCTTTAATTAATATTCACTGAATATAAAGTAGATGTTCACAAGGAATAGATTTATTTCCTCTGAAAGGCACCTCGTAAGTCTATAATCTTCATCTATGACATTTAGCTATCTCTAATAAAAAACTTATCTGTCCAACAGTCCAACAAATGCAGGCTTTGGAGAATAAATAGCTACAACGGTGACTGACTGATTTGTACAAAAACATGAACTAATGTGCTACATTTCCAGTTAACCATAGAATGTGAAGCAGACTTAGAGCCAACTAAATCCACTGTACATTAGGAACCTGCAGCCCAGGAGGAGTCAAGTGACTTTCTCAAAATCTCCTAAGAGGGCTGAGTTACAAGGCTTTCTATGTGCTAAACAATGAGTATATTACAAATTCAAATTCGCCAGCCAAAAAAGAAGATGCTATTTCCTTTTTAATATAGGATTAAATAAGTTTTATTAAATATTTTGCATTCTAAACAAATACCTGTGAAACTATTCATTTATTTAAAATATTTATTGACCACTTCCTTCATCCACACAATTTTCTTGGCAATAAAGATATTATGGAGAAGGGCTGGGGATTTAGCTCAGTGGCAGAGTGCCTGCCTGGCAAGCGCAAGGTCGTGAGTTCGATTCCCAGTACCGGAGAAAAACCAAAAAAAAAAGATATTATGGTGAATAAGTAAGACTAAAAAGTTCTTTAGGCACCGGACAAACAAGCATGTAAAAATTATGTCCTATTCCAACTTTAAAAACTATATTATTTAATTTTTTGAAAAGAAATATTTCAAAAGTAAAACTGTTCTATGAAAATGCACACAGCCTACACACTGTACAGTGATATGGAGTAATAAATCTAAATGCAATGTAATGGAAGTTTTTTACTTATCATGATAAAAATGTTATTGTGTGGACTGCTAAAAACTATAAAATAAAGATCTACCACAGGTTATTTTCACTGATATTCATTTTCTAGTAAATAAATTTAGTGCATTACCCTTGTCTGTTAATATTTTAAACACCAGTCCCAACTACTGGGCTAACTTAACATTAATTAAAATTTTATAATTTGCTTAGTGTATGTTCAAAAGGTTGACAGTTGCCTAGTTTCCAAATGTTCACAAGTGGCTGGTGTGACCCACAGGTGACCAAACTCTCTATGTAAGGTAAAGCAGTCGACCTTGTTTTTTTTTCAAAGCTACAACGGTGACATATGGAGTTTTTCATTCATGCCTCTCTAACTTCCTGGGAAACCAGAAATTATCCTAAAAGACAGCTCTAATGGCACTTCCAAGTTCGTAGATGTGAAGCAAAAGAAAGAAGAAAAAACTGGAGAGATCTTTCGGTAACTATCCTTATTTTAGAAAATGAAGCAAGGGCCAAAGAGGTCACAGTTTAGTTCAGACTTAGTTTATTTTTAATATTTCCTTTATGAGTCTATGTTGAGACGCATTGCTCTTTGTAAATCATGCACATGCATTCCATGAACCCACATGTATTTTAAATGCTTAAACAAATATTAAGCATCTTCTTCAAAAGAATAAATACTGACCTTAATCATGTGTGGTTGTGGAATTAGATGATGAAATATGTGGTCTTATAAACAACAAAAGAGCAAAAATATGGCTTTACCAAAATAATAATATGAATTAAAACTGGAATTAACAAAGTAATTGCTAAATGATTCCCCCCCACACTTTCTGTTTTATCCTCTCTAACTTTAGAAATAGAGAAGAAACTTCACTGAGAGACTTGTAAGGATGACTCATCATAATATTGGTGTCCAATTTCAAATGTTTACATATTAAATTTTATTAACCTAACTAGTAACAGGATAAACAGTTATTTAAAGTTTAAATGATGTATGTATTCAAATTTACTGACAAAACTATATATAAAAGTACGAATGTATAACTATATATATTTAGCATGCACAAGGGGATACCTCGGAGCACATATATGTTGTAGATGAGTTAAATCTGGCTATTTAACATCTCAAGTAGTTATCTTGGGGGTGAGAATTCCTAATATCTGCTCTTCTAGATTCCTTAAGAATGTAATGTATGGTCATTAACTGTAGCCCTATTCTATTTAATAGATCTTTTAAACCTCCTCCTCTTATCAAGATGTTATTTTATAACCTTTCATCAACATCTTCAATCCCTCACTCCAATCATCTCAGCTCTGGTAACCACATTGTACTCTATTTTTATATGATCAACTTTTTCTTATATTGTACATATGAATGAGCTCAGTATTTTCTTTCTGTGCCTGGCATTTTTAAGTGTACAATGAAATCAATATTAAATTTGATATATATTTTTCCAATATGATGTCTTTTTGTTTTATTATTAGGTTAGATTTTTAAGTAATTATGTAATATATTTATTCAAAAATTGGATTATCTCTGTGGTGACTACATCCTATATGCACACTTAAATTTTTTGCAGATGACGTTATAATAAATCTGACCACCAGAGAGCTGCGCTGTAAATTCAGTTTTCACCCCATCTTGAGGACTCTGACACAAGGTCAGACATGCTATGAATACGTGCCTCTCCATCTAAGCTAATGGCATTTTTCTAAACAGAAGTATTTTCCAGATGTGCTTTGGTCTATCCCAGGGCTCTTCTGTCCAATGGTAGGAGTTGATTCTCCATGTAGATGCCCAACCTTATCTTTAAGAATGTCTGAGGTATAGAATAGTTTCAGAAAGGCAGCTGCAGTTGTTCCATGTTTTCCTTTAGTTATGTTTCCTGAAAAATCATTCTGACTAAAATCAGTGGAGATATTCATGGAACAAACTATACATTTTATCAAAAGATGGAGTCATGGTTAATTTCCAGTGACTGCTTTCATGTTTTTGAAACGTTTTACAACATGAAAAATACCAATCACCTAATACAAAAACCCTAAACTGTTTTTACCTTAAATAATTATTGTAAATAGTTCAGAGGATGTTAGATTTTAAATATATATACTCCATTTATATCCTTATGTATCAACGGTTTCCACAAATACCTGGTATCTACAAAAATATGAAACATTTCCAAGCAAGAAAAATTCAAATTACATTAACTGTAGCAAAATATGATCATATATCTCTTGTTGGTGGACTGGGTACCGAATCCAGGGCCTCATAATATGCTAGGCAAATGCTCTACCACTGAGCTAAATCACAGTCCATAACTCAATACCTGGAACCTTACCCATTTTTTAGTATTTGAGTTGCTTTACATATTTTACTATAGTAACAAAGGTACAGTCTCCTGCCTTTTGGGCTGTGGCTGCAATTCTGCCTGAACTATGCTCTTGTGGGCTGAAATCTAGTTCAGCCAATATTTTGTCTATGTTCTAATGTAGTTAAGATATAACTTGTTATAATTTCTAATTCTCTGTGATTCTAACCCATATAAAATAAGGAAATAATCTCAAATACAATTACTAACAAGATAGAACAAACCACTAACTACTGTGATATATGCTATAATTTATCTTGGTTTCATATGGTATTCTTTATTTTTCTAACTTTTAAAGAAGAACTTTACTTATCCATATGATTTTCCCAGATTTAGTATGTCTTAGAGTCCTTACCAGTTCATAGCTAATTGATAACTTCATTCTTTTTAGACTAATAATCATGTGAAGAGCTGTCATGTCCTTTGAGAAAGTCAAATAATTTCACAATTAACTTAATGGGGTATTAAAATTAGTCCAATTATTTAATTCCACTGTGTCAACAATACACACCAATTATTAATATTTGAAGGCAATATACCATTTCACATGACACTAAAAATTTAAAAATCACAATTCATAATTCCTTATACAGATTTCAATTTAGAGTGAGAAAACCTCAGGAAGCATTCTAGAAAGAAAGATAGTAAGTAGGGCTTAATATGTAAATTCTAAGCCCTAGAATATTCCCAGATCCATACAGTCCTCATCTAAACATGTACTTGGGTCTTAACATCCTTCCGAATTCCTGAGAGTTCAAAAATCTTAAGGCTCGGAAGCAAAAAGTACACTCCATGTCTTTTTAAAGTACAAAGCTAAAAGACTGACTACATTTCCCAACTGTGTATTTTTTTAAAAATTACAATTTATTTTTGAAAGAATTCTTTCAGTTGTTGAATCTGAACAATAACAATACAATGACAATAAAATAGCAACAACAACAACAATAACAATAACAATAATTGCCCTAACTTAATGATCAAAAATGCCATGACACTTTTTTCTTCTGAAAAGCAGGTAATGCTCTGGTCATGAACTTTGATTTAAAAGTGAATTTCTAAAGAAAATGTAGAATGTATCTTCATGTATTTGACCTTACCTCGTTCTAAAATCTAAAGAAATTAGAATAAAGAGAAATCATACAGGGGCTGGGGATTTAGCTCAGTGGCAAAAGCGCCTGCCTGGTGAGCACAAGGTCATGAGTTCGGTTCCCGATACCAGAGAAAAAACAAAACAAAACAAAACAACAACAAAAAAAGAGAAATCATACATAAGAAAGTGAGAAAGTTAGCATATGAAATGTATATCATAGGTTCTACATGGATACTAGAAGTAGGACATATTTCATTCTGAGATTGCTAGAGGCCAAGAAAAATATGGAAATATAACCAGTAACTACATGATAAAACCATGCTAATGCTTAGGAAAATGTCTCCAGCTTCTCTGCTCTAATTTAAGAAAAAAACCAAAGATTTTCCCACTCATGAATCTTCACAAAGTTTTAACGTATTTGCGATCTTTTAAAAGTATGGTCCTAGGCTGGGGATTTAGCTCAGCGGCAAAGCGCCTGCCTGGCAAGCGCAAGGTCGTGAGTTCGGTTCCCGGTACCGGAGAAAAACCAAAAAAACCAAAAAAAATATAAATAAATAAAATAAAAAATAAAAATAAAAGTATGGTCCTTATAACTTTAAAGATATTTTCTGAACTGAGGTTCAAACATGACACTATATCCCAAAGGTTGGCAAAATACAGTCAAAGTTCAAATGGCACTATCACCTAACTTTGCCAGTAAAGTTCTAAGAGAACACTATAACACTCATTTGGTTACATATTATTCGTGGCTGCTTTCTAGTTTTCTAGCTGAGTACTGCAACAGACATTATATGTGCCCACAAAATCTAAAGCATTCAATAAAATAGCTTATCAGCCCCTACCATAAAGATATTAAACATTTTAATGCAAATCTTTAAAATTAAAAATGAACATCTAAAAAATATGTTTATCAACTTTTGACAGAATGTGAATGGATACATACACATAGAGTTGGTTTTCAATACTAAATTTGTGAATCATCGAGTTCATTCCCAACATAGTCTGGAAATTAGGAAATAAAATGAATAGAAATTAGTGTTTATCCTTTGCTTTGTTTTTAAGGCTGAGGTCCTCTTAAAAATACATATTTTACATGTATTTGACAGGTCTCCAAGAGGAACACGTATTTTTAACTGACTGCGGCTTTACTTGGCCTTAACTTTTTTGAATTTCTCCAGTCAGTCATTCCTTGCCCATCTCCATCAATAGCACACGCTTCTGTTTCTTACTATTGGCATTTTCTTAATCCCATATGAAAATGTGTGCAGCCACAGCTTCCAGAGATGTCTCTCAGTCTCCTACTCTAAATAGGTTGGTGCCGCTATTTCGCGCCATAGAAATTTTAGACCTGCTACTTTTCCTCCTCAGATTTGTCTTGCTACTCTTAATGCATTGTACTGTACTCCTCACGTTATTCCCCAGGTCAAACTCCTTCACTGATCTAAACGCTTTGATATAAAACCAAAAGTCCTCCCATGCCCAGTATTTAAGGACCACTAGATTATACAAGACCGCTCACCCATGGCATTTCTCTCAAACAGGGGAAGACTGCCTCTAATTCAGGAGATATGGTTGCTCAGTTCCTTGTGACCCTAATGCCTTTGTTTGTGTTATTTTCCTACCTGTGCATTTTTCTAAACCCAGCCACTCACGGAGCTTTTCTACACGTGCTATGAAGACTTTCTTTCTGTCCTTGGTAACAAATTTCCCCTATCTCAGTTTGCATAGTACTTACAGGACAAACATTCTTCACCATTGTTCTTGCTGTGCATCATTCTTTTTGATGCTCGTTGTGTTTCTTGTATCATTAGTTAAGTGCCAAGTAGAGGAGAGCACCATTCTGTGTATTTGATATTCTATACTACAAGAATGATTGTATGTAGCAAGAAATTACTTTCTTGTTTCATTTAAAACACATTCATCAGTCCTTTGATATAACCTTTTATTTCATGTTTACTGATAAATCCATGTCAAAAATCCCGCATGAATGTAAGTCCAAAAACACTACTCAGAATTTATATATATTTGAATTATTTGTTGGTTGCTTAATTCATATTTGTAATATTTAATTTCAGTAAGTATAAGTTTGAAGATACGTCAATATATATCTATTGGTTGCACAATAAAGAATGTCTTAAATTAAATAATATGAAAGTAAAACAAAATGGCATTCAAGGAAAAAATTTTAAAGTAAAATCAGCAGAAGTTCAATATTGCATTGTAAAATAAAAATATCAATTTATCCATTATGTGATATTTTTAAATGCCTAGTAGGTAACATTACATGAAGGAATAAAAAAGGTTTTGTTTTCTATTAATGTTATACTGAGAAAAAAGTAAAGATCCTTAAATCAATCAAATGCCTGGCAAACTGTGTTTAACACTAGTCAAGACAGCATCATATTAGGACTGCAAATACTTAAAAAATGTGATAAGTATTTTGGTATAAGAAATATGTGCATAAAAGATGTACACTGAAAAAAAAAAAAGATGTATACTGATTCTTAATCTCCCAGATGATCCAAGGATTTGGACCACCTTACTTAGCAAATTCTCCAGAGATCTAGAACATCATCTCTAAAAAGCAAAATATGTGTCCTGGTTTTATTTAATTTATTTATACATTTCATTACCATCTTGATTTCTGCTCGGCATCTGACTCTATTTACAGCTAAAGGTGCTAAGAGGAAAGAGCCAATGAACATTTTCATATTGACAACGAAGTTACATTTAACTACTTTCCTCAAATATGGATTTTTACTTTGCTGAGGTTTCCTTTATAAAGCTAGTTTGGAGATTATAAGTGGTTGAAATGAATTATACATGCAATGCTCCAACAGCCAAAGAAAACACTTCTTGCGTTACATGTGTTCATAGCACTACGATAGATCAGATGAATGAAGTCTATGCTTTGTCTCCACCATTGATTTCTAATTGTCTAAGTTATTTCTCTCTCGTGATTTAACATATTAGTGAATAAGATACAGATATATCTACAGGGATTTACAAGATATAATTAATCTTTGAAAGCTTTTATGAGATTCTCCAAAAAAAGTCTGTTTTTACAACCTTAAAAATTAAAGTGTGCTGGAAGTCAAATAAAGTCAAACTCCTTATCATTTTTTTTATTTTTTTTTATTTTTATTTTTTTTTGGTTTTTCTCCGGTACCAGGAACCAAACTCACGACCTTGCGCTTGCCAGGCAGGCGCTTTTGCC
>NW_004955457.1:5934634-5943508 GCF_000276665.1 Chinchilla lanigera
AAAAAAAAAAAAAAAAAGAACTCCTTCCCTCGACAGTGACATAGTTCAGTCTTCAGTGACTATTAATATGTTTTTCTTTCAGTATTTAAGCATAGGTTCTGCTTAGTTTTCTTCCTCCAAGGTGCTCTTCAAGTCTTTAAATATTTGTCAACTGAAGTCTCTATAACGCCTATGCAGCATGGGTAGGTGAAGGTATAGCGCCACCAAACACAGTAACCATGGCAGCACTGAATTCTTATTTAATTTGCTGTCTCTGGAAGAAGTAAAAAATGAGAGAGAGAGAAAGAGAGTTGTAGGCAAGGAAGCAAGAACATGCAAGAGTGGGAAGGTAAGTGGGAATCAGTCAAAGAGAGAAGCCCACAGCCTTTCTATTTCACTTCCTTTAGCTAAAAATGTCAAAGCTAAGGGAAACACAAGGAAAGCTATTTTTGAGAAAATTTCATGGTGCTACAGATCAGAAAAAAGTTTCAGCCTGGCTATTTTTGTTGGATTCCCCTCACGTATAGAACCAAGTTTAAAAACAGACCCAATCAACCTGAACTACAGATAGTTCACGCTCGGAGAAAGCTCCCTGGCTGTCTGCATCCCCTGAGTCTGGGCACACATCCCCAGAGCTTAAGCTTCTCCTAAGAGCTCCAAACCACAGGAATGGCCCTGGAGCAGTGACTTGTAAATGTTTCCTGGATCAGATTTAGTCCCAGTACCTTCAGTAGTGAATCTGGCAAGAAGCTGGTTGGAATGGCCTTAAAATTCCGAGTCCCTCCCTTTTTTATATCCATGTGAATGTCACAGCTGAGTCACAAACTTGGGCAGGTACGACTGCCACCACACTCCACCCTCAACCCCGAAAGCAGAAATGCAGCTGAGTTTAGGAAAAGAAAGAATGAACTAAATCATCCACAGCAGCCCTATCAAATGCTGAGTTTGCGCCTGAATCCTTGCTTCCCAGACGTGGTTCCACCACCAACTGCATTAAGAAAGTCACTTAACTGCTTGCAACCTCAGTTTACTCTGTGTATATCAGTTGTCCACAACTTTTGCTCTTGACAATGCACTTTCCCCACCAGACATCCTCAAGTTTGTACATAATTTGCAAATCTTTATAATTTATGCTCTTTCGTGGACCAGGCCGAGGCAGAGAAATAAAGAATACACTGAATAGTATACAACTTCTATTGGCGAGTTTAAAAACTGAATTTGTAAAAGACAACATTTAATGACATTTTATTTTTCCACATGTGCACATGCACACTCTGTCTAACCTACAAGTTATTTGGGCGACAAGGAGCTAGTGTATGATAGAAGGGCAGTATATTAGGGAGCAAAAGGAAATAAAATTTATTCAAAAAATTAATTTTCTCATTTTCCATAAGTTTTGTAATTGACAACTTTAAGATTGTTATTACAAATCTGCGTGAGAGTCTTTGCAAAGGGGCTGAAATAAGTCGAAGAGACTATCCAGGATTGTACCTTTTCAAACCTTCTAATTTTGGTACTGATGACCCTCATTTAATGTGGTCCTACTCAAAAGGAAAAAATGCATGGAACTGGTAATTTAAAAGCAACAAGAATTTAACAAAAGTTTAAAAATTGCTCAGTTCTACTGAAGGCCACATTCAATGTTCCGTATGAAATTCAGCATCCAGTTTATGGAAGAGACAAGATTTGGTCTGAGACACAATGGCTAACGTTGGTTTAAATAAACTCTATGTCATAGTCACTGCATTGTTGAGATTCATCTTCCACTGGGATGCTTAATATTTATGTTTTCTTCACAGCAAAATCCCTGAGCTTCCATCAGCTCTGACTTCTGTTGTTTAAAGGAAGAACAACTGCATTTTACACATAAAAGCAATGTCAATTACACTTCTCAA
This sequence comes from Chinchilla lanigera, assembly GCF_000276665.1. Taxonomy (NCBI): domain Eukaryota; kingdom Metazoa; phylum Chordata; class Mammalia; order Rodentia; family Chinchillidae; genus Chinchilla; species Chinchilla lanigera. The sequence continues at coordinate 5,936,509 of NW_004955457.1, forward strand.
AAGAGAAAGTTAAGTAATGAATGCTTCAGTCTAGAAAATTTTGATAAATATAGCCTTTGATTTTGAGTAGAAGATTTAGATTTTCATTGATTTTAATGGAACAATGGAATCTGGACTATATTGCTCCACAAGGAAAAATATAGTAATAAAGTCATCCCTCAGTATCCATGAAGGAGTGCTTCCAGCATCCCCCAGGGATACCACATGTGCAGACGCTAAAATCTCTTGCATAAAATCGATGGATATTTGCATGTAGCCTGCGCACATCCTCTCATACATTCTAAAACATTTTAGATTACTTGTAGTACTCCATATGATGACAATGTTGTATAAATAGTTGTTAAATTATATTCTTTAAAGGTAATGACAGCCTGTAATCCCAGCACTCAGGAGTCTGACGCAGGAGAACTGCTGTGAGTTTGAGGCCAACCTGGGCTACAAAGTGAGTTCAAGGCCAGCCTGAACTGCATAGTGAGATCCTATCTAAAAAAAAGACAAAAACAAAAACAAAAACAAAAACAAAAACAAAAACGATGAAAAGAAAGTCTGCATATGTTCAGTATAGATACAAATTTTTCCAAATATTTTTAGTCTACAGTTGGATGAATCATGGGTGCAGAGCTTGCAGATAAGGAAGGCAACGTACTTTGAAATTTATCTAATTTGATTTCTTAGTGAATATTAAATACTTGAACCACTGTTTTTCACAAAAATTTTATTTAATTTGTGCTCATGGGGACCTGAATAGTGTAGTTTTTAATTTTATTTATATCAAGTGATTCCAAAAGAATTGATCTCAGTTATACAAACAGCATATGTAGAAGAGGTTAACTATAGAACCAAGTTTAAACATACCAGTCAACCTGGAGGTTTCAGTACACGCACACAATACCACCACTCTTACCAATCATTTTAGCCCTGACGGACAAAGTTGGTGGGTCAATAGTTGTTATAGTATTATGATTCCATTGAGCAAAGAAGTAGTATACTAGAGATTGCACATTTTTGCTTAAACAAAACATAAGAAGTACAGGTGGTACATGTGGAGATGTAGCTCAGCGGTTGCGTGCTTGCCTAACACACACGAGGCTCTGAGCCTGATCCTCAGCAACACACACACATGCACACACACACACAAACATACATGCCTAACATGTATGAGGCTCTGAGCCTGATCTTCAGTAACACACATGCATACACACACACCTAACATGCATGAGGCTCTGAGCCTGACCTTCAGCACCACACATACACACAAACACACACATGCACCTTACATGCATGAGGCTCTGAGCCTGATCCTCCGCAACACACACATATGCACACACATGTGCACATACACATGAACACATAATAATGTATTAAAATAAGAACAGGATCTTTTTTCGCTATACCAAATGACATAGTAAAATAAAAATTGTCCTGCTCAACAGTATATAGTCTTTTTTTTTTTTTGAGTTTTTTTTCTGGTACTGGGAATCGAACTTATGACCTTGCACTTGCCAGGCAGGTGCTGTGCCGCTGAGCTAAACCCCCAGCCCCCAACAGTATATAGTCTTAAGGAAAGACTAATTTACAATTTTGACAGACATCATGCCCAAATAAGATAGTAAACTTTCAGAGCTGGGCAATACTTGATCAAGCATGGTGGCTCATGCCTGTTACCCCAGCACTGGGGAGGCAGAGGTAGGAGGAATACTTGGAGTTCAAGGTCAGTGTAGGCTACACAGTGAGTTCAAAGCCAGCCTGAACTACATAGAGAGACCCTATCTCAAAAAGCCACACACACACACACAAAAAAAAATCCTGGTGAACATTTGATTGCTTAATGGCAATCAAAATGTTGCTGCAACATTCTTTCTGGTCAATAAACTGGCAAACATTTTCTGTTACCAATTCATTGCAGATGATCAGCACCATCTATTAGGAGTGCAATGCAATGTGGTTACAACTGTTATACAACAGCACAATGCAGTAGCCATCTATACATCCATTAAAATTGAATAAAGGAAAAGCCTTCAGATCGGCATGGTCATTCTCTCAAAACATGGCTATTTGTATATCTGCTTGTGAGCTTGCCTTATAGTTAAAGGACTTAGGCAGTTAAGTGATAAACTTATGGATCTCAAAAATTAGGCTTTTGATAATTTTTTTTTTGCTTTTCATCATTTTGAGGTACAGTCAAGATGGCTAATGATAGTGTTATGAAGACTAATGCAATTAGAATATTTTATTTATAATTAAATTAACTGGGGCTGGGGAATTAGCTCAGCGGCACAGCGCCTGCCTGGCAAGTGCAAGGTCATGAGTTTGATTCACAGTACCAAACCCCCCCGCCAAAAAAAATTAAATTAAATTAAATTATCACTTATTGATTAATTTAGTTTAAAACTTACTAATTAAACCTTTACTGATTAGTTTGGCATTTCTTGATTAATTTATTTTAACATTGACTAATTGATAATTTAACATTTAGTGATAGACGTAGAATAGCTGGCCATTATCTTATCAGGTACATATTGGTGGAATCAGTTGACTAACATAAAATGAAGATAATAGACTACCTGACACACGACTTCATTAGTCATTTTAATTTTTTAAAAAAGTTGAACCATTTCATTTGGTGACAGATGAATCACATAATAAAAGGTCATTTGGCTAACCAAATTTTGTATCTTAAAAAAACTTAGTTGTATCGCTGTACCATTTTTGCCCACAGGAGTTTTAAAGAGTAATTTTGAGAAGGCTGATGGAGACACAGCTGTGAGGAGGAACTATTCATAAAATATAGAACCTAGACAAAGCTGGGTACAGATTAATAGGGAAAACAAAGTCGAAACTGATTTGAAAGGTCTTTCGGAGAAAGACCTAGGGTCAAAGTCTGGCACTCAGGGAAGGTTGCTTAAGCTTAGGAAATGTAAAAGCAGAAATGCAAAGGTTAGACCAAGATAGGGACAGGGCCTTGAGAGGGAAAAGCTGCTAACATAACCTGCATGTAAAATGAAGAATGCAGACATAATGGAAAATGAATTTCAGTCAAAATAGCAGTCTGTATTTTCATTTTCTAATGATTAGTAACCATTTTGTCAATAGAAATGGACAGCGACAAAAGTAGAAAGGAAAGAAACAAAGACAAAAAAGGAAAAGTGGAAGAAATCAAGCTGTTTGCTCTTAAAGGCTACTAACATAACAAAAGTTATATATATTATATATAAAGTTATATATCATGTTATATAATATATGTTACTATGTGTTTTAATGAAAAATAAAATTATTTAAAACTTTCCCAAAAAAAAAAAACTTTCCCCAATGTCCACAACTGAAATTTAATAACAGAATGAAAGAAAAGCCTGAGTTCTTTATTGTCTAAATTTGCATACAATTCCACTACAATGTGCAAGTAAAAAGCTTGCAGTGAAAGTATTGCCACTAGAGAAAAGTTTCTCTCTTCAAGAGGAAGGCTCACGGAACTCAAATATTAGATTCAAAACATTTTTTATAAAAGAGTCAATAAATTGTGTCACATTGTTATAAAAATTTTAATTCACTACAAAACTGTTTCTAATACGCATCTTGTCTAATTTTTACAGTGAAGTATACATGACCTTAGTTTCAAATAATGACAAGGGAGGGAAGGAGACAAATATTATGTTGAAGAAGAAAAGCAAAACAGATTTCTTCCCTCTCCACCCACATCAGCAAAATCCCATCCCCATCCTACACAGACAAATTCTAACAGCTGAGGGTTTATTTCATTCCTCTTCTCCTTCTCCCCGCAAGGCCCTGCCCACCTAAACTTTCCCACAGATATTCTGCCTTGATTTTGGCCCTTTGTGCACCTCATAATAATCATTTAAATGCTTTTGGTGCCTGGAATCAATTTCTGGGACTAATAATTCGAGATTATAAAAAATTGCCACTAGTAATAAATGCTTCTCTAAATGAAGGTAAAAGCCAACTATTTATCACAAAAGTGAAAACATAAAACCAAAAATACCTAGAGAAGAACAAGTCTTGCATTCAAATATCAAATTAAACAGAATGGTGCAAAGAAAAGTATTAGTGAAATGATCGAAACACTGTCTTTATGTAAGAAGATCTAGACTGAGTAAATCAAGATGATGGTAATAGCAGAGGTATAGAATTAAAGTAGCAAAAGCACTAGTATATTTGAGAAAGTCACATATGACTGGAAGAGCTCGTGAGCATCTTTAACTCATGTATAGCATATTACAGACAAAGAAGCTTGCAACTGCTATCTATAGGCCAATATATTTACCAGTTAGTGATTTACCTAAATGACTATAGCACTTTCAGCATTAAGGATCACAGTAAACATCTAGAGGTGGTGTTATCTTCTACTAGAACTGTTATTTCAGATTCTTTACCTTAATCAGTCAAGAGGACATTAAGCAAGGAAAAAAATAATAGTCAAGGGGTATAATTAAAATCCCAGGCTGGTTTCCTATGGTCAGCCTTACAAGGACATCAATGAATCCTTCACATGCACGTACTACCATGTATACATCTATGAAAATGTAACAGCTACTAAATTTTGAATGTTAACTGTGCAACTGGATTTTTGAAAAGCACAGCATTCCATCCCGTTATCTAATTACCAGTAAAATCCAACACAAAATATGTACTTCATAAGAAAATACAAGAAAATCCACTAACAAGCATTTTCTTCATCCTCCTTTTGGGCAATTAGAAAATTTGCAAATTGGTTTAAAACCAAAGGGGTAAAGGAATAGAATTATTCTTTCAGGCTTAGAGGACTCTGGGCCAAGTTTTATTTCTGGCTGCATATTTCCAATCAAGTTCAAGATCCCTAGGAAGAAATACATACAGGGGAAAATATTCCTTTCTGCTCAGCAGAGTAGCACTAGTGGAGGCTGCTGTGGGAGGGGAAGCTTCTCCCCTGAGCTGGGTGTGCTCCTGGTGTTTGGTTTCCACCCAGAGGGTGCCTGCACCCTCGGAGAAGCTGAAGGACCTACTCAGACGAATGAGGTAATGGTTCTGCTAGTTTCACTGGCTCATCCTCTCTCAGCACATTCTTTCTCCCTCTCCTCCCTCAGCAGGTGCTGTAAACAAGTCATCCTGAGAAAGAGTTGTGGAAGATCCCAAATGCAAAATTCTTGGGACACTGGTTCTGCTCTTGTTAATTTAGCTATGGCTAGAAGCCTAAAGTGACACAATTGGGGAGAAATCAGTTTGTTTGATGAGGGTCAGGGTGGGAGACAGTAAGAGAGGAGAGAAACAAAAAATAAATTAGTGCAATTAAGACAGCATTTTTAAATGGAAGCTTAATTTTTCAACTGCTCAGATGCCCTGATGTATGTTAAGTAATTTACCACTTTTCAGTTAAGAAGCCCAGAAATTAAATCATTTCAGCAAACTGTGGAATATGGGTGAATAAAATTCAATAAACCACATGGAGAAGCAATGTGTATGGTACCAGATACCACTGATCATAAAGCCATGATAGCTCTGATAATATCTAAATGACGAATGCAGATATAAACCTATCAGAGAATCAGAACTGCCACAAAAATCAGTGTTAACACACAAAAAAACAAAGCTCTTTATTGAAAGAAACAAATGTCTTTTACCTGTTCTTGAAGAGGAAATGACTTGTGTGGATAGGGGGAGGTGTTTGATACGCATTAGATTTATACATTCTTAAGGATTTCCATCAAGAAACAGACACTCATCGCTCAGTTAAAGGAGTGTTCTTGTCACATTTACATGGAAAACTGTAATTTTCCTTTGGGGCCGAAAATCAAACGCGTTCTAACAGCCTTTTATTTATTCAGTCTATTTTGACTGCCAAGAAAGTCGTAATTGCCCACCACACCATGACAGGGTGACATCCCTAAGCTTCGACGTCGGGCTGGTACCCGCAGCTCGCCCACAGGGACATTCTGCATAATGTGGCTCACATAAAAGGCTTTGTTCTCCACCGCCTCACTGTGGCCGCCAGCCTCAATTTCACTCTGCAGTCAGTGCCTCTCACAGGGGGATCATTTTAAAATAAAATACCTCTTAGTGTTTAAATTAGTTCTTACTAACGGTCGTTAATCCTTTTACTTCACACCGAAGATTATGAGCCACCCGACAATATTCTTGTTTCGCAGCGCTGATTTCATTCACAACATAGTCCCCAAGCCCTCCAAGATACATTTTAAAGGTTGTGTCTTTTAAGTATCCACTCTCTTTTGTAATATGTTTACGGGTAATGGTTGTGTGTGTGCGCGTGTGTGGTGTGTGTGTGTGTGTGTGTATGTATGTGTGTGTGTACCTGGGAACAAAAAGGGTCTTCACTGACTCAGTTTTCAAAGGTGTATGGCCTGGAAGCATTCTGCGGAAGGCTTAATACAGATGGCATACAGCAACTGCTACAAATGAGCTGGTTGCTAACCAGAGCTTTTTATTTCCTGACAAAATCCCGAAGCCTGGATGCCAGGAGGGGACAGCATCAGTTTCCAGTTTTCAGGGATTTTTTTTCCCTGCCTGCATCGGCTTTCCCACCCCCAAACACACACCTCCCCACTCTACCCCACTCTCTCTTTCCTGAAATTTCCATCCTTAAACAAAAGACGAGGTGAGGGAAGGAAGGTAGTCAGCGTTGCACAGCCCCCCGCCCCTCAGAAAGCCTTTTCAAAAGAAGAAAGGGACGGCGCGCTCGAGCCCGACCCGCTGGTTCCTTCGCGCCCCGCCTCCAACGCAACCCGGCATCGATTTTCATTTTCCTATAATTGTGAATATGTATCGATCCTCCTCCTGCAGCTGTCTCTGGGGGACTCACAGGGATAAATGACTTTAAACTGGCTCATTCGTCAGCGTGCAGTGCTCTGCAGCTGCTTGGTCAAAAAAAATAACAAACAACGCTGCCCGCCGCATCCCCGCGGTCCCGGCTCCCCTACCATTCGCGAGCGCAGGGCGCAGCTCGGCCGGGGTCGCTGGGTCCCGCAGACCCGGGGGGCGCGGAGGGGACCCC
>NW_004955457.1:5943755-5996163 GCF_000276665.1 Chinchilla lanigera
GCGGATGGGGCCTCCCGCGGGCTCTCCGGAACTGTCCCCTCCCGGGGAACTGTCCCCTCCCCTCCGAGAGAACTGTCCCCGCCCCTCCCGAGAAAATTGTCCCCTCCGCACACAACTGGTCTGCTGTCCGCAGACAACTGCCCCTCTCAGAGAACTGTCCCCTCCCAGAGACCTGTCCCCTCCTAGAGAACTGTCCCCTCCTGGAGAACTGTCCCCTCCCGGAGAACTGACCCCTCCCCAAGACCTGTTCCCTCCCCTCCTGAGAGAACTGGCCCCTCGACCTCAGAAGGAGACTGGGCCTCAGGGACAGCACGCCTTTGCTTTGGGAAATCAGAAACACCAGCGTTAGTCTCCCAGGCAGCACTGTGCCTCTGTAGGACCAGGCTCCCAGCGAGCCCTGGGAAGAGAAAGCTCCCTGGCCTTGGCTCCATACACCCGAGGACAGGTTCATACAGATAGGAGGAAGGAAGACTGGGGATGCCCAAGAAAATAGACCAACTCATGTCAGTCCTAAAGGAAGAATGGCCTAGGCCTTAGGGAATGCTAGTCGTTGCTGTGTCACTATTCGGATTCATTTGTTCATTTTCCATTTGAGTAATATTCATTAAAACCTGCCGTGGGTCAGACACTCTTCTAGGCACGGTGGAAAGCCAGGAATAAAACAGACACACTCCACCCCTCCAATAAAACAGAACATTCTAGAAAACCAGATACGTGATCCAAGGAGGACTCACTTAATCTGTGTATCAATGAATCAGTAGCAATGAATCTGTAGCACATTCAAAAAATGTCAGTAGCACTATTCTCATATTTAAAAAAACAACAGATAAGAAGGGTCTTTAAAGAGTGTGAAGAATGATTCAAAAGCACAGAAAATGCTGATGGTGAAATATGGTCCCGTATTTCTTCTGGGAAAATACCCAGAAGGGAAATAGCTGGGTCCAATGGGACCTCTACTCCTAGTTTATTGAGGAATCTCCAGACTGATTTCCACAGTGGTTACACCAGTCTGCACTCCCACCAACAGTGAAGAAGGGTTCGTTTTTCCCCACAGTCCCTCCAGCATCTGTTTTGGTTCATTTCTTGATGATAGCCATTCTTTCTGGGGTGAAATGAAATCTCAGTGTTGTTTTAATTTGCATCTCTAGAATTAACAATGATGAACATTTTTTCATATATTTATTTGCCATTAGTATTTCTTTTATCTGAGAGGTAAAATTCTTTCCTAAATATTTGTGAAAATGTGAGAAACTGAGCCTGAGAAACCGAAACCGGACGATTCTTTGTCATGAAATCATCATCAGAGAGCAACCCCTTTACAGTAAGCAGGAAAGGGAGGTTCGAAGCAATTTAGAAGGACTTAGTGTCTGTGCAGAGTACTGGAAGTGTTACAGGGGGTGGCTTAAACAGCTTCAACAGTGCTGATGAAAGAGTAGCTATAATTTAGTTTTGCCACTTAATTAACCACAAAGAAATAGCCAATAGAGTATTGAAGTCTATTTCTTAGGCATTTGGCCCCATTGCCTTATTTTCAGGTAGAAAGGTACCGGGTCAGTGATGGAAGGCTGCAAATATCAGAACCTCTCACAGAGCAAGATGTGAAGCCCTGACCAAGTCACAGCCCGTGCTGTGCACACTTCGTCCCCCCACCCAGCCTCACCCTGGTCCAGGGACGCTTGCTGGCAAGGAGGTTGCAAGTGTCAGGGCACACCCGGTAGCAGGGAGACTGGAGACTCTTGACTCCTCCCTGGATGGTAGCCTAATGGGGAAGAAGGAGACTGGAGCCTGTGGGTGGAGGAGGGAGTCTGAGTCTTGTTGGAGCCAGCAGCTGACACCCACGACCAGACAGGTAGGTGTTCACTGAGACAATCTCTTCCATCCTGTGTACTCCAGTTAGTGGGTGTTTCTCAGCTCCTTTTACGTCAAGGCTGCTTGAAAGAGGAGCCTCATTTCAGAAGGATGACTGTTGTCTTCCTTTACTGCAAGCAGAGTTCCCTCTGAATCGCTGCCAACCCTGAAGTAGTTACAGATGTAACTTTCAACTTCTGGCTTGGAAAACCAAGTGGCCCATTCACACACATTTTGCAAACCAACACACACCTTAATGGTTGGAGGGCTCAGCCAAACACACAGGGCTTTCTCTTTAAGAAACCCACCAGTAGATGGGAGATAGCTGCCTGACAACCTGCAACTGTCTTAGCCATAGTTCCGTCAGAAAACTAACATTCAGTAGTTTGATAGAGGGAATTTAATAAGGGAGACAAATTACAAAGAGTTAAACAATGAATAAAGTGTTAAGACAATTCGAAAGCCAAACAGGGATGAGAGGGCAGCACAGTCATAGCTATGAATAGGAAACTGCAGGAGGTTTTAGTGGAGGCAAGGAGCCCCAGCTACGCCGAGGGACCTAAAACTGCCGCGTGCATGTCCAGTGGGTGATGGGATGACAGGGTAGGGGGATGGAGCTGCTGCTGCAGAGTCCTCTTGAGCCGGAGAGGGAAAGGGAGAAATACTGCCGCTTCTGTTTTTTTCTCCTGTATTTCAAAATCTGGCCATTGGAGGTACCCAGGAGTCAGTTGCAAAGTAGCCTGGGAAATATAGTTGGCAGGAATCAGTACCCTGGCATGTGGAAATCTTTAGGAGGGACTGCACATGTTTAGGTTTCCAGTTTAACTTTGTGTCTGAAGAGAAATCTTTTCCTTCAGCAAAGCATCCCTTCCTTAGAGAGGAGAGATTCCTTCGCATAGTATAGTTCCTGGTGGGGCAAGATGATGCATGCATTTTTTTTTTTTTTTTTTTCTTTAGAGGAGAGCATGTTACCCTGGCTACATCTATGGTAGGGTTTGTTCTCTATATATGTGATTGGTTCATGGTGTTCATGTGTTTCAAATACTTCCATTTAAGGATTTCTTGTAAGATGTGTTGCATGAACAGTAGTGAATCAGATGGGTATAGGTACAGAGTTGTCACTGTCTTTCCTTCCTTGTAAAGAAGTCCTGCTGAGGGGTGAAGAGAGAAAGAACCCTCAAAAGACAGTTCAGCTGTGTCTCAAGATAGACCTGCCGTTATCCAACCAATAGCTTTGATTTTTCTTCTTTGTTTAGTCATTAAATTGGAGTCCTATCATTTCAACCAAAGGAATAAGTCTGTTATGAATACCTTTTATTAATGTTTACATTGTGGATATGTTTTAATTACATCTTGTCATATACCCAAGAGTGAAATTTCTGGGTTGACTTGTAAGTATATTATAGATTATAAGATTATAACAAACTACCAAAATACAAGCTTCCCATGGGTTTTGTTACATTTAACCATTCCCCTATTAACTAAGTACTCTCAGAGAAATTGAGAGTACTGGAATTTAACAAAATAGAGGGGCAATGACACTTAAAGAAGAGACAGAACATTTCTGTGCTATTTAGCTTTGAACAGGCTACAGAGAGTAGTACCATGAGGGGTCCAAACTATGGTAGAAAAATTAGTTTTCCTTGACAGAACAAGTAGAGGACAAGAGTTTGGGGCAATGTCCCCAGGTGGAAAACAAGGAGTGAGCACTGAAAAGCACAGAACCATGAGAAGACTCCAAGTTTTTAAGTAAAATTATCTGTGCCCAGATCTCACTTTATTTCTTAGCCCTATGCCTGTGTGGGACATCCCAGCTAAAGATTAAAATAAACAACAAAATGAAAACAAAATTTTAAAAGTGAACTGAGATATGAATTGTCTGAGTTACAAACATGGCAGTTTGAATCTAACCAAACGGAATGATTCATAAAACAAAATCTTCAAAACTGCAACAATATAATGAAATCCAAAATCTCCACCATAGTCACAATGCCCATCATTTTATTCAAATTTATCCAACAGACAAATAAAGAAATTTGGCCCCATCTTAAGCTAAAAGACAAGCAAATGGAATTACTTCTTATTTGACCCACATGTTGGAATTTACAGAAAAGATTTAAAATCAGCTCCTATAACTATACTCAGTGAAGTAAGGGAAATATAAATAAAAGAATTGAGACTCTCAGAAGAAAAAGTCAAATATTGAGAAGAACCTAGTTTTCATGATGATGATGATGTCAATTTTTCATGTTCTTATTGGCCATTCTTATATCACATTTTGTATTATGAATTATTTATTCTAATATTTTTGCTAATTTTTAATTGGGTCATTTACCTTCCTATCTAAATAAAGCTTATAAAGTATTCTTTATATATTCTGAAAACAATGTATGTATCCAATTATTTTTTACATTTTATTTCCTTGGTGATATCTTTGGAAGTACAAACCCCTTTAATTTTGATAAAGCTCACAAATTGTCTTCATATGGTTTGTGTTTTAGGGTGCCTAAGTAATCCTTCTATATCCAATTGTTATGAAGAGATGTTTCCATGTTTCTTCCAGAAACTGGACAGTAATAAATTCTATGATACATTTTAGATTAACAGACATACAAAGCATAATTAAAATGAAGACAAAAATCAAAATTAGATAAAAGGAAATCATGAAATAAATGTTTCACAAATGGGAAGGGGACTAGAAAATAGGATGTAAAAAAGAATTAAGATATATCATGCACATGTGTTAAATACTCCCAAAGGAAGTAGTCATTATGTATGACAAACATACTAATAAGTATGATTGGTGCTAAGCATTAATGACGTATTTTTTCTAAGTGGATATCAATTGTTCTAAAATCATTTTGTGGAAAGACCATTCTTTACACATTGAATTATCACAGCATTTTTTATAAAAAATTACTTCACCAAATATGGTTAAGTCTGTTTCTGGCCTCTGCTGTACCATTGATTCTTATATCAATACCAAATTATTTTGACTACTTTAGCTTTTTAACAAATCAGAAAACTAGGCAAGTCCTAGAATCTTATTACTGGTTTTCAAATTTCTTTTGCCTCCTCAAATCTTTTACATTTATTTCTATATAAATTTTTGTGTTGACTTGTGAATTTTATTAAAATGTTCTTTTCACAATTGGATCAACTTTTGCAGAATTTAATGTTAGCAATAGTGAGTCTTCCAATCCATGAAAATTGTTCAATATCACAATATTTGTAATGATAGCTCTATAGTAAATATTAAAGTTCTACACTGTCAGTCGTCTACATGTTTCTTTCTCTTTCATCATTGTGTTGGGTCTGGCTTTCTTTCCTTTGTATATCTCTTCAGGATAAATTTGTTAATATCCACAACATAACTGGCTGGGATTTTGATTGGTATTGCAGTGAATCTATTGACCAAGTGGGGAAAATGAATATTTTGATAACATTGAATCTTCTACCCTTCTTATTTAGATTGTTTAAGTTCCTTCATTAGTTACAATTTACCTTGCAATGATCATGTACATAATTTATTACACTTATACGTGTTTCATGTTTTGATGCTAAAATAAGTGTTATTATGTTTTAAATTTCAAATTTCAATTACTCATTGCTGGTGTATAGCATAGTGATTGAATTTTGTATGTTAAGCTTGTAAGTTTGCTTGTGTGCAAACTTGCCGTCACCTTATGTTAGTTTCAGGAACTTTATTATGAAGGCTATTGTTTTTGTCTGTTCTTTGGAATTCCCTACACAAACAAACTTCTTTTTTGATCCATGTGTTAAAATCAGCATTGAATTTAAGCTTCTCTTACTTCTAATATAACCACTGAAACTATAAATTTTTCTTGGTTCAGTGCATTATCTAATTTATCTTCAGACAAAGATAAATTTCCTTCTATCTTCCCAATCTGCCCTTTTTTATGTCCTCTTTTTGTTTCATTTTGTTAGCTAGGACATCCAGTCTACTAATAGAGAGAAGAGATAAAATGGACATCCTTATGTTGTTCCTGTTCTTCAGGGGAACTCACATAGCTTCCATCATTAAATGTGAAGATAGCTGCAGGTTATTTATAGATGTCCTTCATCAAGTTGAGAAAATTTCCCTTCATCCCTTCTCTCTTGAGTGTTTTATCATGAATGAGTCTGCTTTTGTTCAACACTGTACTTTTTCCACATTTATTGAAATGATCGTATGATTTTCTTTCACTGACTCTTAGGCTCTGTTTCTGTTGCACTCCCCAAATTTTTATTAGATTTTCATTTCATCTATTTCAAAACACTTAAATTTCTCCTGGTACTTCTTTTCTGATCCATGTGTTAAAATCAGCATTGAATTTAAGCTTCTCTTACTTCTAATATAACCACTGAAACTATAAATTTTTCTTGGTTCAGTGCATTATCTAAAGTCCATAATTTGGGTGTGGTATATTTTCATTTAACTTGAAAACATTCTTATTCATTTTAATTATTTAACTTTCACACATATGTAGTTACTTTTTTCACACATGTCTTAGTTACTTTTCTCTCATTGCTGGGACAAAAAAACCTACCCTCAAAATTAGGGAAGAAAAGGTTTATTTAGCTCACATTTTATGGAGGTTTCACTCCATACTCAGCTGGCTCCAAGTCAGGGTGGCACATGGCAGAGGGCAACAGTTCATGGCTGTGGAAAACAGAAAAAGCAGCAAGAGTAAAAGGGATGAGCAGCAGCAAGCAAGCCTCTTTCCCTCCCTTATAGTGTATGCAGGTGACCCTCCCCTGGGTAGTTGTAGCACTCACACTTTATTCCAGCATTGGACCACGAATCAGTCATAAACTCTAGAAGCCCACACCCATGACTACATGAGGCTTTCAGAGGACATCAAGACACAAACCATAACATGTAGATTGGGAAGATATTAACTATCATAGTTAATTTATGGGTCAGTTTGACTGAGTTAATGGTTGCCCACAGAGCTGGAGCTGGAAAAGCATTATTTCCGGGTATATCTGTGAAAGTGTTCCCAGAACAGATTAATGTTTGAAGTGATGAACTGACAATGACTATGATCATTCTCATCAATCCATTTAGGAACTAATTAGAACAAAAAATAGAAAAAGGGCAAATTTACCATCTATTCATCAACTGGGACATCTATAGTTTTTGCTTTCAAACATATGTTTTCTGGAACTTCAGCTGTCCCTTTCTGGTTCTTAGCCTTTCAGACTCAGCTGGGAATTGTGCCATTCACTCATATGATTTCAAGGCCTTTGGACTGGAACTGAGTTGTAACAAAGGCTTTCCTGATTCTGTAGGTGACAGATGAATGATAATTATCATAATACATCTCCTCATAAACATAGATATAGATCTTATTGATTCTGTTTCTCTGTATAGTAGAATCTTGGCTAATACACTAGTAACCAATGTCTAATTTAATTCTCTTATAATAGAAAACATACTTTGTATGATTTTAATTCTCTTAAGTATATTGCAGCTTTAATTCCTTTTAAGTACTAGCCAAAAGTAGAGTCTATTTTACTTAATAACCTATGTGGCCCCGAAAAAATGTGTATCAAATTTGATCTTATCCAAGCATGGTAGCACACACCACTAATCCCAGCCACGTGAGAGGCTAAAGCAAAAGGATTGCAAGTTCAAGGCCAGCCTGGGCAACTTGGGTGAGAACTTTTCTCAAAATAAATAAATAGAGGGTTGAGGATGCAGCTTAATGTTAGATCACTGCTGGGTTTGCTTTAGTATCAGAAAGAAATGCCTTAAAATGGATCAGAGACTCAAATATAAAAATATAAAACTATAAAAAAAAGAAAATATTTGTAACATGAGATTGGGAAGAGCATCTTTAAGTAGGTTTCTAAGAATACTACCCAAAAATAGAAAAAATTTGAGGAATTGATATTTTCAAAATTAAAAGACTTCATTTTTCAAAAGATTCACTAAGAAGAGAATGACAATGCAAACACTAGGGGAAATAATTTCAAAGCAATCACATATCCTAGTAAGAACATATATCCAGAAATCACAATGTAAGAACTCTCAACACTTAGAACTGAGATGAACACCCCCCTCTACCCAGCAAAGGCAAAATATTTTAATAGAAACTTTACCACAGAAGATATATTTGTGACCAGTAAGAACATGAAAAGACACTGAATATCATTGGTCATTAGAAAAGTACAAATTCAGACCACAAACAAACTAGCAGGTACACACTGAAAATGGATTCATTTCACTGTGTTCAGCCATCTAGAACCTCAGAGGCAGCTGCAGCCATAGCCCAAAGGAGTCTGGTAACTTCTCCCACTGGAGCAGACCTTGGCATTGTCAGTATGATGTGGGTTTCACGAGTATTCAGAATACAAGAATTGCAGGGTCATGGAAGGTAGAGTGCAGGCCCCACAAAGTTGGTGATACCAAGAATGTGGCGTGTCTGCCAAGGAAAGCTGAGGCCATGAATGGAGCCATCTCAACATAGAGGATGTGCTTGCTACAACCAGCAAAGTCACAGAGGTGGAGCCACACAAGCCTTCTGAATATATATTTTACTACCACGTGTCTCAGATGGCAGATTTAGACCCACAGGACGTAATGTTTGCCCTAATGGATTTCAGTCTTATTTTGGTCTAATTCTTTTCTGTTCCACTACAACTCCCTTTGGAATGGAGATGTTTACTCCTTGCCACTGTGCTTTGGGACTATGTAATTTGTGTTTCATTTTCCTATAAAAGTTCACTGAGTCTCAGAGGAGACTTTAGATTTGTCTTTTGAGCAATGCTGGAACTATTGAGACTCTAGGGGAAGGGATTATTGCATATTCAATTGTAGGTGAGATGGTTGTGTTACATTAGGTGGAGTTATTGCTTTGTTATTTTGTTTATTTGAGATTAAATATGATTAAAGAGGTGTTTGGATGTCAAATTGACAATAGGTGTGTCTTAGTTGCTTTTCTCATTGCTCAGACAAAGTACCCAATGCCCAAAGTTAAGGGAGGAAAGGTTTATTTAACTCAGCATTTGTAGAGATTTCAGTCCATAATCAGTTGGCTCCAAGGCAGGGTAGCATGGCAGAGGATCTTTGCAGAGGAGAACACTTCATGGCAGGCAGAATGTTGCAAAAGCAACAAGGGAGAAAGACAAGACTCTTTCTGTCCCTTATATTGCATACAGTCTTCTAGGTTTAGGGCAGTGCCAATCCAGTGTGTGGACTGATCTAGCAATCACCCACCCTTAATTCCAGCATCCTTAACCTCAGCATTGCATTATGAATCAATCACACACTGTAGATTCAGCCACCTCCCAAAAAACCCTATGACTGCAGAAGGCTTTGGTGGGACAACTAGACCTAAGTGACAACAAGGTGAAATGTGACAGATAAGCTTAACTGTCAACTTGATCATCATGGAAATCACCTGGGGGATTAGCATATAACAGATCTTGGTGTGTCCAGGTGGGCCGTGGGCGCGATCTTAGACATTATAGCTGGTCCTCTGCCTCTTCCTCTCCAGCACTGTTCCCCTGCTCTGATTTCAGGTAGTCATGCCTCGGAGCCAGCCAACCATGAACTGAACCCCTGAAATTAGGAAATAAATTAAGCCTCTTCTCCTTTAAGTGGTGGATGTTGGGAATTGTATCTCACAGATGGGAAAGCTGGCTAATATATCACATGTGTTTATCTTCATGTTCATAGTAAAATAATTCATAATAGCTGAAGACTGGAGGTCATCCAAATATCTAACAGCTAGTGAATAAGTCAGTTAATTATGGTACCTTCCTACACTAGAATACAATGCAATTTAAGAGGTCAGAATACTCTTATTTTGGACATATCATATCAGTGGAAACATATACAGTGTGATCTTTTGTGCCTGGCTTCTTTCCATGAGTTTAATAGTTTCAAGGTTCATTCATGCATGCATCAGTACCACATTGCTTTTTATGGCTAAATACTATTGGAATGGGGATGTTTACCCCATGCCACTGTGCTTTGGGACTATGTAATTTGTGTTTCATTTTCCTATGAAAGTTCACTGAGTCTCAGAGGAGACTTTAGATTTGTCTTTTGAGCAATGCTGGAACTATTGAGACTCAGGGGGAAGGGATTATTGCATATTCAATTGTAGGTGAGATGGTTGTGTTACATTAGGTGGAGTAAATGTAAAGAAACTTTCACATATATGTAGTGCCTTAGTTACTTTTCTCATTAGTAATGATAAACAGAGTACATGCACATGTGTTGCTTCCACTATTTGACTATTATGAATTGTACTCCTCAGCACATTCATGTACAAGGAGTTTTGGACATTTTCAATTCTCTTTTGTATATACTTCAAAGTAGAATTGCTGGGTTGCAACTTAACTTTTTGTAATTTGACAAGGCATCAGATTTTTTGCAGAGCAGCTGCATCATTTTATATCCCTACCAGCAATTTATTTACATTCTCACCAATACTTGTCATTGTTTGCCCTTTTAAAACAGTTATGCTAGTGCATGTGAAATGATTTAACATTGCAGTTTTAATTTGCACGTCCATGGTGACCAATGTTGCAGAGAATTTTTATGTGCTTATTGGTCATTTGCATACCTTCTTTGAAAAACTGCCTATCATTTTTCCACTTTAAAGGTAGGTTCTATGTCCTTTTACTGTTATTAGTGCTCTTTATACATTTTGGATAATAGTTCTGTATCATGAGCTTTTTCAAACATTTTCTCTGATTCTGGAAGTTATCTTTTTACTTTTGTGATACCTTCCAATGAAACATAAAAGGTTTTTTTTTTTTTTTTAACTTTGATGAAATCAAATTCACCTTTTTTTCTGTTAGTTGCTGTACCAGTGGTGGTGAACCCATGACACAAGTGTCACAGTGAGCTGTTCATATCCTTGAAAGCTCTAAATCATTGCTATCACTGTACTATACTCTGGATGTATCTATATCTACATCATCTACATCTATATCTATCTGTATCATCTGTATATCTGTATATCTATATCATCTATATCTATCTACTACCTATCTATCTGTACGTATAAATCATTGCCTAGTCCAAAACTCATACAAGTTTATACTTTTTCTCTTGCTCTAAGAATCCTTAGAGATTTGGTGCCCACATTCAGGTCGTTGATCCATTTTAAGATAATGTCTTATATGATGTAAAATACAGGTCCAACTTCATCTTTTCCATACGGATAACCAGTTGTTTCAGCACAGTTTGTTCACTTGTTGAAGACCATTCCTTCCTGTTTGATTGCCTCAAAATAGACTGAAAATCAATTAAGAAAATAAGAAACTTCAAGTAGGTTTTCTTTAATGTGCCTTAATAATTTTCCATAGTTTTTGTCGTTCTATCTAAAGGGTCAGTTCCTGAGAACGAGGTGCCTGCAGATGAACAAGAAAAGTAAAGAGAGACAAGAACAACAAGAGAGGTAAAAGTCTAGGATCAGGGGGCTTACAGCCTCTTGGACTGCAGCCTCGAATACCAATCTCAGTCACCTTTTATTGAGCGAGAACCAAGGGCGTAGCTAGTACCAATGGGCGGATACCAAACGTTTTAGCAAGGATAGTTAAAAGATTACCCTTCTCCACATGTAATCCAAGCACTCAAGAGGCTGAGACAGGAGGATCGTAAACTCAAGGTTAATCCGGGCTGTATAATGAAGATTTATTTTAAGAAACTCTAACAAATAGTAAATAAATCATTGTGTTCTCAATGCATTCTAATCAGAGAATGTCCTCCACAGTTTTATGTGTAGAGGTACTACAAAATAATTTGTGAGTTTTGGTGGAGTTTTGTTTTGTTCAAAACAATGGTATTCTCTTAAAATTTAATTTCCTAACATGTCATGATATATAAAAGTATAGTTGATTTTATATTGACCTTGTATCTATCAAAATTCCTTAATTCTTATATTTTCCTCAATTTTAAATTTTATATTCATAAATGTTTTGTTTTAGTCTTTCTTTTTAATCTGTTACAAATTTTACTTCTTTTTCTTGGCTTTTGTCATTGGCTAGGATCAGCAGAACAATTCAGTTGTAAGTTATGATACTGTACAACTTTGCTAGGGTAGTTCTTATCTTGGGAGATAATGCTTTCAATATTTTAGCACTAAGTATGATGCTTACAGGATTTTTTGGGAGACTTACAAATCAACCGAAGAATGAAACTTCATATTATTTTAAACAATTTTTAAAAATTTGAATGTATATTGAAATGCATCAACTGCCTTTTAATATATTTGTCTTAGTTTCCTATTTCTGACATGACAGGTTGCCACAAATTTAGTAACTTCAGACAATAATGCTATTATAGTTTGTAGGTCAGAAGTCTGGAGCAGGTCTTACTGGGTTAAAGTCAAGGTTTCCACAGCGCCACCCTCATTACTGTAGGTTCTAAGTCAGAATAATTTTTCCTGCTCAGTACAATACCTCGTGGATGTAGGAATGAGCTCTTCATTTGCTTGCTAACCTTAGGGCTATTTGTATCTTCTAGTGACTACTGCATTTCTTAGTCTATGGCCTCTTTTTTCAATCTTTAAAACAAATAGGGGGACAGGGGTACACTTTTCTTTATGCCACATGTCTGTGACTGCAGATGCAAAGCATTTCACTTTTAAAGACTTGTGTTATCAGAATTGGCCAGTTTTAATAATCTTGGATTATTTCAAGGTATATAACCTTGAGTAATCTTATATACCCCACCTCAAGGTATGTAACCTTAGTCACATCTGCAAAATCATTTTCCAAGGTAATATATTTATAGGTTCTGGAGAGTGGATGTAGACATTATTGGAAGAGAGAAATATGATTTCACCTACCACATCTATTGTGCTGCTGATGATATAATTTCTCTTTTTTATTCTTTTAGTGTGGTAGAGATTTACTGAGTTTTGCATGCTGCTATAATGCTATATCTTTGGAACAAAGCCAACTGATTTATGACTCATCCATCAAGCTGGATATACATAGAACTTAGTTTGCTAACACTTTGGTTATGTTCCTCTATTATCTTTTTATAAGAGAATCAATCTCACTTTTCTTTATTGTAGTATTCTTGTTAAATATTAGTCTTAAATTTATTTGGACCTATAAAATCAGTTTGAAGATTTTCTTTCTTTCCCATTTATGGATGACCTTCATTAGTTAGGAATTTTTCTTTCATAAATGATTGGAAGAATTCACTAGTAATATTATCTTGTCCTAGTATTCTCTCTTCAATACATTTGTAAATTAGACATTCAATTAATAAACACTTTTAGACTTTATTTCTACCTATATGAGTTATATATTTATTTTCCAGATCATTGTCCCTCTCTTTTAAAGCTCCAAATTTATTACTATAGACTTACTGGCGATATTCAAACTATTTTAAAGTGATGTTCATTCATTATAAAGGTGTTTTATAACTTTTATAGTTATTTGTCATTAGTTTTGCCAAGACTGTTATTTTAGAAGTCACTTTGATAAACCAACTTTTGTCTTCACTAGAAAAAAAAATTGTTTCCTATTTTACTAATTTTACTATGTCACTACTTTTTGTTTAGTTTTACTACTTAAGTTTATGTACTATACTTTTTTCTAGCTTCTTTAAGAAATCTGAAATTCTAATATAGGCACTTAAGGTTATAACTTTCTAAGCAAGGCTTTAGAAAGTTATTTATTTATTTATTTATATGATGTGTTATATTTAAATTATTATTCAGTTAAAATTATACTTTTATTCTCCATTGTGATTTTTCTCTTTGATGTATGAATTATTTACTGAGTATAATTTCATTTCCAAACATTTGAATATTTGTTAAGTTATCATTGTCATTGATTTGTAGCTTTTAAAAATACTTTTTTACTGTGTTCAGAGATTATACTCTTTTCAGTTTTAGCATTTGGATAATTTTGTTGCATATATGTCCATGCACTAAATCAATACTTAATTTTATGCCCTTCGATATTTTCTTTCCTTGCTAATTTTTTTAGCTTGTTCTCTTAGTGTTTGAGGATTATGTTTTGAAATCTTCCACTATGATTATCTAATTTTTACTATTACTAATTTTTACTTTACTTATTTGAAGATATGCTAAACACACTGATAATGATCATCCATTCTTGAGAGATTGGCTTATGTGAAAATGTGACACATTTCTTTTTTTCTGTGGTTATGACTCAAAGTCTACTTTCTCATGTTAGAACACCTTCATCAATTTTCTGTTGGGTAATGTCTTAGTTACTTTTCTCTTGTTGCTCAGACAAAAATGCCCACACCCAAAGTTAAAGAGGGAAAGGTTTATTTAGTTCACACTTTGTGGAGATATCAATTCATAATCACCTGGCTCCAAGGCAGGGTGACTTCGCAGAAGAGAACAGTTCATGGCAGGCAGAAAGTAGCAAAGTAACAAGGGGGCAAGACAAGCCCCTTTCTGTCTCTTATATTGTAAGCAGGCTACCCATCCTAGGGTAGGTATAGCACTCGTGCTCTTAATCCTAGCCAGACCAATCAGTGGATTGATTTACTAATCACACACTCTTAATTCCAGCATCACACAGTCTAGATTCAGCTACCTCTGAGAAGCCCATCCCCTAAAACTACATGAGGCTTTGGGGGGGTCATCTAGACTAGCTATAGCAGCTAACATATGGGGCACAGTTTTGTATCCTTTTCCATCTATTTACTTAAACCAAGTAATTTGTATGGAACATTTTTTATGTGTAATCCACTTTGATAATTTTACTCTGTTTTCTCTCTTTCCACTTACTGCAATTACTTTAAGGTTGAAGCCATCATTTTTTAATTTCTTTTACACTTGTCCAAACAGCTTTATTTTCCTTTTCCTGTTCTTTCTTGCTGCCTTAGTCCATTTATTGTTGCCAGTAACAATATCACAGACTGGGTAAGTTTTAACGAAAAGGAGGTCTATTTTGGCCCCGTTTCTGAAGGTCGAAGGTGGCAGCACAGCATCAGGAGATGGCTTCTCTGGCAGAGCCCCGAGACTTGCAGGGATCAGGCGGCAAGAGACAGGAAGAATACATGAGTACCTGTCCTGCGTTCACACTCCTTCTTATAAAACCCCTATTGAATCACAAGGTTTTATCCTGATGATCTTATTTCCCCCCAATTTCCTCCCAAAGGCCCTAGCTCTAAACACCATGGGCAGATTAAGTTTCTACCCTTTCCATGTGTCACAGTGTGGACTAAATTTCAACACATGATCCCTGGGGATACACACTCAAACCATATCCAGATTCTAGTACTTTTATTTATCTGGAATAATCAACTTTCTTTTTACAATTTCATATAATCTCTATTATTATGTATTGTATTATATAATCTCATTGACATTTTTATACTTATTCTAGTTATTACAACCTGTACGCATCCACTTTGTGGAAATGCAAGAAATTTAGAACATTATAATTCCACATACGGCCCCTCCTGACTCATGTAATTATCAGGTATTTTATTTATCTGGACATTTTGAACCTCAAAATACATCATCATTGTTATTTTATAATATCAATATTCAGCCAGAGTTATTGCTACACACATACACATTTGTATTTTGTGCAGCTGTTCATACTCTCTCTTACATGGAGAATCAATCTCTAATAAACCAGTCTAAAATTACTAGAAGCTACAATTTCTGACATTCTTTTTCTGTTATTCAATCACATGCCGGATTTTATAGAAAACTAGAATATGTTTGTCTAAGTAACCTTGCAATGAATTTTAAAAAAAACCTCAAAACACTAGGAATAAAGAGATTTAATAAAGTAAATAAGAATATGACTTTTCAAAACTTTTTGTGTTTTTTGAGACAGGGTCTCAATATGCAGTTCACGCTGGCCTTGAACTCACTTTGTAGCCCAGGCTGGCCTCAACCTTGCAATAACCCTGTTGCCACAGCCTCCTGAGTGTTGGGGTTACAGGCATGTGCCACTATGCCCAGCTAAGAATATGTGTTTTAGAATAGGTGAAGTATGGTGCTCAGGCTTAGCCTTTAAAGGAGAAAGAGAAAATCACTTAAATCACTTCTGGGGTGGTCAGTTGGAGAGCTGCCACTTCTATCACAATCAATAGATAGCTACAAATCAAGAAGCTTCTTTTGTAATTGAGTTTGAGAAAAGTGACACAAATAGGATCCAGTTATCATAAAATTGCTTCTGGAGTTTCCTCCTGATGAACACGTAACATGCAGAAAAATCTGACATCTCCACTTGCCAGCAGCATTAGACAGATCACCATCTTTACTTCTTTCAGGACATAGTGAATAGAATTTCCAGAACCCAATTCCCTAGGGCACAGGGACATGTATATATTTTGATTTTCTAGCTCCTGCAGAGTGAACTTGTGATGAATGCTGTGTGTCAATTTAACATATCCAAATTAATTAAATTGCAGTGCTTGAGCAAGTTGTTCTCCATATGCAAATCATGATTTGGTTCTCCACATCATGTGCAACTCAGGACTTCAAAAGTTATTGAAATGAGGCATTGCAATAAAGAATTGATAAACCTTCCCTTGTGCAAAATAGCACTTTTACCTGTTCTGGCTGAATGACATCTTCTCACTGATCAGGAATGTTTTGGCTGTATTTCCAAAAGGCAGAGCAATGTACTAGTCAACAAAAAATGAGAAGAGCTGCCTTGTAAAGGGACAATTCTATGAAGCCTAAGAAGAATGAATACTATAGCAGAGAAGGTCATAAATCTCAGCTTCCAAGAAAGGAAGGCTTGCCCCTCCATGTCTTGTAGGTGCTCAGAAGGCGATTACAATAAAGGTGGCCAACAACACCAAGTATCTCAGATGGAAAATGGAGATTGGAAAGAAAGCTAGTAACTGGAATACAATTATGCTTGGAAAGGCGCAGGGCTCAACTATTCCTGACATACAGGCCAGTTTGCCCCAAGGCCAATGGGAATAATTCAGAGGTTTTGTATTTTTCCATCAACAAACAACAGTACTTTTGTGCTACATTTAGCTGGCTTTGAGTTATGGTGATTGCAGCTGAGCATGCTCACAATCTGGACAATGTTCATGAAGTTCCAACCAACCTCCAATTCTGCAGAGAAAAATTAGAGCAGCTGAACTGGACTGCAGCAGCTGCCTACTCATTTTTCTTGCACAAAAGCAATATTGGTAACACTTGGAAGTAAAACAAATGTTGAATACAAATCTAGTTTTCCTAACACATTGTAGATCATTTATAGTCTCCTTACTTTTCACTCTCTCACCCTTGCATGTTTACCTGACCATACACACACATGCCCCGCTCCAAAATGCCTAGGCATGTTTAAAGGATGATCTCATGCTCAAAATAGTCAATATAATTACAAAACACATTTCCGGTTTGAGTGTCATTTTTCAAAAATCATAATAGTTGACAAGGTCATATGATAAGGCATTCTACTATCTGAAGGCCAAATAATTTTGCAGTGATTTCTGTGGTATTCTGAATGAGTCTTTGCTTTTCAAGTAATATGATTGAAAAATAAAGAGATAAATGTAGCTTGACATAAAAAGGGATAACAGAAACCTCCTCGTCATGAGCACTACCCCCACCAACCTATTTCCATTTCATGGTGAAATTATTAAGGAAAAATAGTAAAAAAAATGGGGTAACTGTGCTGCTTCAAATATATTATATATTTAATCTATATTATATTTCAAATTAAAGCAGTAAGATACATTACCTTTAATTGCGATCAACATATTTGCATATCGTTTGCTTTTATTAGGTCATTTCATAAGAAAAATTATGAATATTTTCAACCTTAAAAACACAAAGAATTAGATTTATTTGAAATATACTAGTATATACTTATATTTTACCATGGAACCATTTTTATTATTTAGATCAAACTATAATCCCCTCAACATCTGAGATCTTGAGCAAGATACATTAAAAACTTTATGTTATGAGGCTTATGTCACTTTTTACTACAAAGTCTTTAAACTTTCTTCTTTTAATTATTACCCGCTTGCAGTAGATAATGCTTACATTCCTTGTGGGGATATGGTGAATGAACATTCCACATCTTAGTTCTTTTTACTTCCTTCCTCCTTTCCTCTCTCCCTTCTCCTCCCTCCAGCTCTTGGCTCCTTTCTCATTTGCAAAAGATCTGTCTTTCTGTTTTCTATTCTCTATCTTTAATTTTGCTCTTCAAATTATTTATACTTTGTAGTGACCGTGCTATAAATGGAGCTATGATGTAGGTGGATGATTATTTCCAGTGGTCATCTTCATTGAAACAGGCACCTTAAGGTGAAGGCAGTCACTGTCACAAGTGAGCAGGAATATCCTTGAATCCCTGCAGCAGGGCATTACATGTAACAGCAGTTTCTGTTAACAAGTTGATCTGATAAAAAGTACTTTGTGGTGGATCAACAACTGGTGGTCAGCTTTAACACCCAGCTGAACTTAACCAGCGTGGTGCTGGGTGTGAGAGGTCCACCTGAAGACTGTTGCCAGCAGCACAAGAGGAAGAACTGGAGAAGAAGAGAAGTTGTTGGGAAGCTGTTAGGGAGCTGCAGGTTCTCTTGGGCTACTCTGCTGGAGGACATTGTCATGATGGCTTTCCTGATGAACTAGGCTGTTCTTATTGGGGGAGGAGCCAGGACCTTGTCACTGAGAATGACTTCCATTCACTTTGGGGGAGCTATGGTCTCACTCTGAGCATCACTTCGTGGCTCCAGAGGGGAAGATGGTGCACTGCTCATTGTCCTGGAGAAGCTTGTTGTGTTGGCTTTCCACACGGGAACTTGGCTTTCCTCATCTTTGGAGGAGCTCAGGACCTTACTGTTGCTGAGGATGGCTGTGGTACTTTTCGGAAGGGCTCTGGTTCTTACTTTGAGTGTCACTTCCTAGCTCCAGGTCAGACCCCTCACCCTGATAGCACAGATCCTTCATCCTGTTGGCACAGACTTTCTAGCTTCCACCACCGACCTTTGGGCCTTCCCAGTGCAGAGCCATGGAACAGGCCTGCATGAGGCATTGTTGTGGGCTCTTGGCCTCCAGTCGGACTTGTGGGAGCCATTGTTATGGGCTCCAGGTCTTCAACTGGACTCATGCAGGATATTACCATGGGGTCCAGGCCCTTAGCTGGATTCTTTGGTCTTTAGTGTGTGAACAGATTTCCTGCACTCTCTTTTTGTATATTATTCTTATAAAATATGAATAATCTTATAAAATGTATGTGCTCTATTATATTGTTCCCCTTGCAAAACCCCAAACTACAACACACTTACTAAAGTATATCTTGGCTGGTACCTATTTAATTCAATTTTGTCATATTAAGAAATAAAGTGAACGGTGTATTAGCCATTTTAACACAATGTTGGAGGACAAAAGGGACATCATCATGATATTATCTTTATGTGACTACCTTTGTAAAGAAGTCTTTTGGTTTGCAAAGATCATAAAAACAGAAGGGTTTGAAATTTTTTGAAGAATTTTGGCACCAAGTTTAACCATGAATGCTGTGTTAGTTCTTAAAGATGGAAATGTGTGCTCTGATTCAACTTTCAGGGTGAAGATGTATGGAGCAATGCAATTTGGGGGTGTACATGTAAAGTTTGCAGCTGTCAAAGTATGAATTGGCTATCATTCTCAATATGTTGTTTTTTTTCCTTTAAATATACTGCTATCTTAATTTAAGTGTCTTTCTGGATCAACTGCATTTCCATTTATCCTTTAAAATTTAGATTCTTATTATTCTTGTTGAGAAGTACAGCGTGCTCTACTGAAGCACTCTTTTGCCTGTATATAGTTCATACAAGTTCTTTTAACATTTACCAAGAAATATAGTGAAATTGAACAAAAGGCAATTTTTTTGACACAAATAGGTGAGATGTTAGTTTTCTATAGAAGGCAATATCATAATAATATTCTCATTTAACCTATACCAAGGAAAGTTTCAACATTTCTTTCAAGGAACTGTTGAGCTGTGTAGAAGTTGAAAGTTTCAGATTATACGAAGAACAAGTGAGATGAATGATTAATGTTTGTGCCATCAAAATGGCAAAATGTGAACAATGTCAGAGAAGTCATATGTGAAAAGAATAACCCTGACCATCCTTCACAATTTTTTTTTACATTTTGTTCTAAGGATACCCCTGCTTCAAACAATGTGTCTTTACAATTAATGCTTGTTTCAAAAGAATTCAAATGGTAATTAGTAAAAAAAAAAGGTAATTATTATCTACAAGACTCTAGGTGATAGGAAATATGCAGAGATAAACCAAACTTACAAACTTACTAAATTTTTATAGAAAAAAATGCATTTTTTTTTTTTACTGCATGCTTTGCTTCCACTTTCTCTTTAACTGGAGCATCAGGAGTCCAAGTGACTGAGTATTGTTTTGTAAAGGCAGCCTCAATGGTCACCCTGTGGCTAACACGTAAATTGTATACAGATGTGTTAAATAATAGATAGAAATAGATTCTGAGTGTCTGTTCCTATAAATCAAACAGTAAATCAATCAAGATCTAAAATAATTTTATTATGATCACATTAGCATGAAAATTACATTCTGGGAGCTGATCTACAGTATTCCCTGTCTTGTGTGATGAAAATGCACTTACTGTGCTATGGTAGTCATTTCTTTAAGCAGTTTTTCAACCTTGGCATTTCTAAATCTATTACTATTTCTCCCAGTGTTTCTTTGTTGCCAGGCATTCAGAAGCTAAATTTTCTAGCATGGCTTTTTGTCCTGTATGCTGCTTTAGAATGTAATTGCCCTTATATCTTTCTCAAAATCCTTTTCTTCTATAGGGATATTTCTCCTAGGTAGGCCATCCCCAGTATGGTTTCCAGTCTCCTTGACAACCACACAGTCTTAACATGTTTCAGTATCCTTTGTACTCCCACTCATCCTATTTCACATGGTTTTGTTCTTGTCATTAATCTTGCGAGTGTCTTCACCTAGGTGTTATCCTTGTTTTTTATAGCTCCCAGGTTAACTGTACACATTCTCATGTGTATTTGATGTCCTAGTCCTTCAATGGTATTAATTTTATTTATATGACAGGGTTCAAATCAATTTGAGGTACAGATAGATAAGTCACATGTACAATTTATTTTGCTGAGTTATTTTCACTTTCTAATATCCATCAAATTGGAAATTGATGGAAGGGACGCAGATGTACATCTAACAAAGTTTATATTACCTACTTTGTTCTCAGATACAAATAGGAAATTTAGACACCAGGTTTATGCACCTAAGTTTTATAAGCCTTCTTTATCATGAAGTTGACCTGCAAATGTTAGTTAACAGGCTTTGGAATCATTCCCAATTCCTAAATTTGAATTATAAATCTTCTGCTTACTAGCTATGTGATGTTGAATAAAATATATATTATCTCTTAACTGAAGGAGCAATGCATTATCCTTCTCTCAGTGTGGTTGGGAGGATTAATTCAAATAATATGATATGCAGCAAATAGTTAAGAGACTTTGAATGAATAAGGTCTCCTAGTCTTATGAGAAAATGTATGGCCTCTCTTCTAAGTCCATTTAGCCCACACCACTTACAGTTGATTTCATAATGCCACTGGAAGGCATCTTATAGACAAACCAAGGGAGTATTTTACACCCCTCCACCCCAATTACTAGCTGAATAAGCCCCAAATCATATGTTTTTCCACTACCCTTTATGTTCTTTTAGAAACTAGCTTGACTGAGAATTCCCTGAAATATTTCAGTATCTTTTATTTAAAGGAAAAGCACAAAGTACAATATCTAAATCAGAATGTTGAATTAAATCTTTCATTCTAGAGGATTTTTCATTAGGCAATCTTTGTTTTTAGTTTTTCTTATGTTACTGATACTCGTCATAACATGGAGGAGTGTGTATCATTCAAGAAGACGCAACCCCGATCCCTTGACTTTCTGGCCACTGACTGACAGGAGTTCTTCCCCAAGCGTCCCTCTTTATTTGGCTGAGTCAAATGCAGCTGACATCATGACAGACTTAGTTTTAAACTGACTTTATGAATATTTTTCTTGTGAAACTAATTGATCCATTGATTTTGAAGTCTTAGTCCTCTAAAATATATGCTATGTTTGTGGTTTACTTTGTCATTACACGTAAATGTGAAACATTGCCCTGTATGTGTAGATTTAACAGGCTTTAATTTGATACCAACATCTTTTATATTTATATTTCTTTCTTTTTTATTGAACAATGCCTGTCATGCTCCACTGGTTAGTGCCTGTCGGTGTTGCTTTAAAAGAGCAGGATCAGGATAAACTATTTCAGGCTGTGGAATGTGGAATGTTCTGCAATGCTTACCCTTCTACCTGTTATACATTGTCTTTCTCATCCTGGTCATCTACATACGATCTACATTGTTCATTACATTCCAAGTTGCATGAGTTGAAGGCATGACTCTGTAATTCTTATTTTTCCCCTAGTGTAAGGTTAGTTTCATGAATCATATATTTTTCTGCTACTGAGGAACCTTTATGTTCTCTTTATCTTTCCTGAGTAAATGAATAAATGACTAGAAGTCCTAAAATCTGCCTACTAGTAATTCTGTTTACTCCTAGGACTATGTAAGAAAGAAGTGAAATGATCAGCATTGTGTGATAGGAACATATGCTGCAACCTTGACAATGAAAAAATTTGGAAGAAACTTCAAAGCACTAAAACTGTGGATTAGTTAAATGAAATTAGTTAGTTGGATTAGTTAACTGTGGATTAGTTAAATGAAAAAGAGTATAACATTTTAATGAGATGATGTGTCATTAAAATAATGTAATGTCCAATTGGTATATGATAGATGCCGTGCCAAGTACTTTACACACAATTGCACTTAATTTGTACATCAGTAACATGAAGTAGGTATTTGTATTATTCCCATTTGTATATATATCTAAATATATATAAATAAATAAGCACCCTACTACTGAGCTACACCCCCAGTACAATCCCCTTTATAGTTATAAAATAGTTACATATTTGAGAAATTGAGTAATGTGAGCAGAATGACACAAGTAATGAGTAGAAGAATTTAAATTACAGAATTTCTGATTTCAAAGTCCAGGATCTGCATGTTTAGGTTACACAAATTTGTAGAAGATGGAAAAATATTCATGATATAATCAAGAAGGGATAATACGTACAAAAAAAGCAGTAAGTGGCTACTTACTTCATAGTTTCTATGTCCTACATATTTGTTACTTTACACATATTTATACATATACTTTCTATGTATTTGTTACTTTATAACCAAATAACACCTGTTGAAATAAAAGTATGAAAAGAAATATACAAAATACATTGTTTGATCCAAACTTACATGAAATATTTTCCATAACTGTTTTCTTCAGAGTCACAATGTCTAAAATACTCTTTAAGGCAGAAAATCTTTGAGCAATGGTCAAAGAGCTCAATGCCGTGAATGTAGTTTTCCACTGTATTACTGTTCAACACTAAAAGTACCTATCCCTCTTATGGACTGTGTCCCCACTTCTTAAGAGCCAGTTAGCCACCTCTCTGGGTGTACACCAAGTACAGGTTCTACTTTAAAACAAACAACGTAAAAATTCCTTATCCAAAGTCATTTTCTGTCACCGATAACAGGATTTAATACTCACTATTTTGTAAGTATATTTCAGATACTATTTATAGGATCAACTCAACAATGTTTTAGGGTTGGTGATATTTTTACTAAAACTTTTATGTGTTTATTTCATTGAGATTTTTCTGACAAAGAGAACAGATACAAGAAAAATCTATGCTATATATCTTTCTTCAGTATTATTAAATTCTTTAATTATTCAATTAAATTTATTGCTGCTCTCATTACTTCTTGACATTTACCTTCCTTTCCCATTGTATGTACATAGGAGCAAGTCAAGATCTCATTAGCATATTTCTTACTAATAATCATTTTAACTCAATCCAGTTTTCTACTTTCAGTGTGAAATACAAGAAAATTAAGGGCCAATAGAAAAGCACATGTTTCTTCTTTCTCTTTATCATTGCCATCAAAAGCAATATTTTTCTTCCTACACTGTATATTTTTTTGGTGGGGGTACTGAGAATCAAACTGAAGACCTTGTGTTTGCGAAGCAGATGCTCGTGTCACTAAGCTATACTCCCAGCCTAGCACAGGCATTTTCTTCCTAATATTTTAAGTTTACAATAAGGATAATGAAGATAATACTGAATAAAAAATAGGAAATTTGAGTTCAAGTTCTCTTATTGTTTCTCTGCCTTTTGAATGACTTAGTTGACTACAGTTGATGATATTAATCTTACATATTTAAAAGTTACTTTAATTTTCTGAGAGATAATAGAGGTAAAAATGAGTGGTAAAGTACTCTATATATTACATATATAGATAGATATATAGAGATATATACTGATTTGTGTACATATGTATCTGAAGTCTGGATGTATTTGTCTGAATGCTTACTACACATCTCAGCTTGTGCTATAGGCATTTTACTCAATTTGTTCTAAACATTCAGTCTTTCTCTTCCATATTTTTCCTACTTCTAGGAATGGAATATATACTTTTTTGTGGTGTAACATTCTGTGCATTCTTACACCATGGAAAATATGTTATTTTCTGTAACTTTCTTTCTCTCCTATTTGACTGGACACCTCCTTACTGGCAGAAGATGTGACTTCCATTGCTGTTTGCATTGCGGTTTGCAGTCTCCTCACTCAGTAACTATTTACTCAGTGTCTGCTGTGTTTTGATCACTAATCATATAGTGATAGGTACGAAGAAAAATACCCCATTTTCATATACAAACAGTATGTTCTCTAGAGTTCACATTCTTAGGTGAGAATCAAGGTACCAGATACTGATGGTAGGATATGCAGAACAAAGTGCAGAGTGGAGCAGCAAAGAGTAGCTTGATATCAATTTAAGATGGATGATCAGAAGGAGTGATATTTAAGCAACCATCAAGTGATAAAAAGGAGGAAATTTAGAAAAGGTCTGAGGTCTTGTGGGTAGTGGATGAGAGGGAAGTGATTCTATGAAGTTCCAGAAGAGACCAGGTGATACCTGTACATGCTTTGTAAAGCAGAATGTTGGATTTGGTTTTAAGCAACATAGGAATCAGCCAGTGTTGTCAGAACCAGTGGAATGTTTTTGTAGTTAATAAGACAACTCAGCCTTATGGAAAATGGGTTACAGAGGGACAAAAATAAAAACAGAAAGCATAACTAGCAAGCTGCTATAAAAGCCCAGGCAAGAGATGTTGGTGGTTATTATCCTCATGATAGTGGTCAAGATGGAGATAAATGCATGATTTCCATATGTTTAGAGGCTAACAAGATACTTATTCTCATGATAAATTTGTAATAGGTAGTTCTTGAATAAAAGAATGGAAAAAGTATCTAAAATGAATGCTTTGTACTAAATATCATATCATAGAGAAAAATATGCACACATTATTATAATCAGAATTGTCATTTTCATTGCAAACCCAAACTAAGTAGACAGTGAGTTCCATTAATCCTCATGTTTTAGAAAGATTAGCATACCTTCTTTAGTATAGAAAAACAAGATTAATAGCCAGGTTTAACAAAAGAATTGCAAAAAATATCTACATCAGAGAGTGAAATACACCATAAGGATATCCCAACGCTATTGCAATATAACAGTATATATTTTAACTTATAGCTTTCTGTTACTGTGTTGACTGGCTGAAATAATGAACTAAAGAAGAGAAAAGGTTTATTTTGGCTCAGGGTTATGGAGGTTGCAGTCCATGGTTCTTTGACCCTTCATTGCTTTGGTCCTCATGAGGCAGCACATCATCCTGTGGAACAAGTGAAACAAAATCACTCCACTTCATTGCTTACAGGTGGGAAAAAGAGAAGGAGAAAAGTATCAAGGGCTTACTATCCCCTTCAAGACTCACCCCCAAACACCAAACCACCTTCTACTAAGACCCATGTCTTGGAGATTTCCCCCACCTTGCAACAATGTCAGTGTGGGGAATAAAACTTTAACACCTGGGCCTGCGGGGTATATTCCAGATTCAAACTATAGCAGTAATGAGATTAACCACCTTCTAAAAACTCATAGTGAACAAATTATGATAAAGACAGCAGTATAAAAGTCAACACAATAAAAGGACTCATACAATAAAATTATGTTCTTTACTTTTACAAAAATAACTTTGTAGGAAACTTTACCATCTGGTAGACACTTGGCAAGGTATTTATTGTGCACTGTATCATATAATAATGATATTTCAGGGGCTGGGGATTTAGCTCAGCGGCAAAGCGCCTGCCTGGCAAGCGCAAGGTTGTGAGTTCGATTCCCAGTACCAGAGAAAAAAAAAAACCAAAAAAAAAAAAATGATATTTCATAAATAATGCATCATTTAATAAATATTCACTTATACTGTTGAATTGTTTTAAATTTCTAATTTTAATTCTAAGCAAAAGTATGTACTTTAAAATTTTTAAATTGTTATGTTAATGAATTTGCCCAAGAGTATATTGACACATGATGATAAAGAATTTCATTCCAGAATAATAAAGTTTTTGACTTATGAGGAAAACTTGCACATATGACTAAGCAATTCAAAATACATTACTCCACTCATTTACTTTTATACAATTAATTTAAAGTACTTATGCTACTTTAAAAGTGCTGACAAAAACACAGGAAGAAAATTTCTAAGTAACCATTATGTCCAAGTAAACTAAACACTCTTCCTTTCCTGACATTGCTTAACACTGTGGAGTTTAACACTGCGGAGCAAAGGAGCAACAAGGCTTAAGGGATGATCTGTTTTGGTCATGCATGAAATGACTAGGGGCGTAATTTACTGACGATTAGCTGCTGTTTTCCTAAACTATTCAGATTATCATGCAACCAAGCTACCTTCGGACAAGGCCACAGCTTCAGGGAATTTGAAGTCCAAACTCAGATATGGTTAAACCACTCATGAGGCACATCACCACAGTTTGAGACATGCTAGACAAATCTCTCCTGGTTTCCAACTCTGAAACAATTTCTCCTACCTGCTTTGCCACAGTCCTTGAGAAATTCCAATTTAATATTTTTGTGATTAATTTTAGGGGTTAATAAACACTCAAGAAAAACAAATTTCCTGGAAAAAGCAGTAGGTTTGTAGTCCACTGTTTTGACTTGAATGAGGTACTTGTAATCCTTCTATTGCACAAGCTGGGAAAGGATATCTTCTTTAAGGAATTGTTTTGTGAGAATTAACTACAGTCATGTGAGTATTAGTATGTAAATATTACTATGTAACTACTAAGAATGTTAAGTGTTAGTGTGTTGTACAAGAGCAGGCTACAGAGAGTGATGTTACTTGAATTAATTTCCCTCATAGTGGATGGTTCAGAACTTTTGTGAGATGCCTATGGGAGGATTCAGGAAATATTATGAGTAAGTCTACATTGTTGAACAAGACAAGCAGGATGCATTTTGATGACTTCACTATTTCATAGGAGGCAGGCCATCAAGGATGACGTGGAAAGTTTGATAAACATAAGATGGAAGTATATTAAATGATCTGATAATTCTGGTCTGTCCTGGAGATTTCAGGATGGCATTGTTCCCAGACTAGTTATTCATCCTGTTCCTCAAAACTTCAGAGAAAGAACTTTCTGCCTTAGGAAAGCATTTTAGGGTTTGCCAGCCATAACAATGTAGAATGCTTCCAAATATCTTACTGCATTCTTGCTGCAGTTGGCCTTATTTTGCCCTTAGTGGAGACGGAAAAATACAGCTGGGATTTGCCTAAAAGAAACTCATTGTCAGTGTAGAAGAAATTGATGACAGTGATGATCACATTTGCAAAAAGCTTCTTCTTAATTTTGTACAGAGAATGTATTGCCAAATAAGATATTGCTTTTAATCTATGAAAGTGTAAAGTTCAGAAACCAAACAGATAAATGTGAGTTATTAAATAAGTATACAAATGTTATTGTGGTCAGTGGTTTGTGGAAGAACATCCTTCTCTGGATTCCTAACACTTTTAGTTACCAAAGATTTAGATTGCTAAGTGACTTTTGAACACTTTTAATTATACTTAGCAACTGGAGAATTTAGAAAGTGGGAAACAACAGAGACAATAAGGATAGAAAAGAAAGGATGGAAGGAAGAGGGGAAAGATCAGAATGTCTTGTAAAATAGAATTCATTTGAGAACAGATAAATGGAATTATCTAGGTGTCTGAATTGAAATAATGCATATAGAGAAACTGATTAAAGTACATGTTTCTAAAGATAACACAATGTCTTTTTAGTGCTTTTAAAAATAACCAGTAACGAATATTAGCCAGAGTTTCCAGTGTTTTCAAAGAAATCAGCTTCTTGAATTCAATGTATACATTAGTTTCTTCTAATAATCTCTAAAATGATAAGAATAATGCTTTATATAAAATAACATATTATTATTAAAGCAGATAAAAATACATTCAAGTGCATTAGACATTTAAACAATGAATTGCCTACTTTGAAAACAAATAAAAACTTGTTCAGTTAAACTATTAGCAAGTAAAGAAACATTTTGGTGCACTGAATGGTACCCCAAGGGATGCTTCTGAAATGATGAAGTAAGAATAGTTAATATTTATTGAATGCTTATAACATGCCAGAACTGTTAAATGCTTTAAAAGCATTATCTCATTTATGTTTCACAATTCTATGATAAGAGTAGCATTTTTATTTCTATTTTACATGTGGGGAAACTGAGGTTAGGGAGTATTTGGAAGTTTCCCAGAATTAAGGAGCCCAGAAACAACAGATAAGGAATGGAAATCAGGGTCTTGTTCACCAGGAAATAGCATCTCAAGTAACGGGAGCACAAGTCCATGCCGCAAAGGGAAATGTAAGAGCAGAGAAGTTCAAATTTCGTGTTGTGTCCTGCACTGTACAGTAAGAAGGCTGGTTCCACTTTCCAGAGGAGATCATAACTATGCAGTTAACACTGGAAAAAGAATCACAATTTTAAGTAAAGAATTAAAAAAATGTAGTTCTTCTCAGACTCCACATTATGGTTCTGACAGTTTTAAAATAAAAATTTATAGAAGACTGAAGAAATAAAATAGAAAAAGAGAAAATAAAGAGAACAACCCCCAAGACAAAAACAATGGTGCAAGACTGACTAGGTTCATAGGACTCAAACTTCATTTGTCCTTACCGTTGATCACCTTCTGCATGAGGAAGTCAGGTTAAATGGACAGCTAAGTGACAGGACATGCATCATATTTTAGAGTTGATAACTTGAAGATCCTTTGTATAATCCACTTCAGCCCTGTCATTTTAAAGAGGAACAACCCAAGCCTAAAGTATTAATATCAAGCAATCTGTGAAAGTGATTAAAACATAAGCCTTCTGAATCTATTTAATATTTCTAGACATCTCATATAAATAGAACCACATGAAAAGGAGTGAATATGCTCTGCAAGTAACATTTCCTCCTGCTTTGTACTCTGAATATTTTATAGACTCAAGAAAAAAATTTTAAAAAGCTTTGGTATGGAATTTTTTCTCTCAAGAGGTGTCACAAAGTCATGAAATCTAGGTAAGGGTTATCTCCGGACGGGCAAGGGCTAAACATTGCCATTGTGGGTATGTTGGCCTGACATGACTAGTGACTCCCTGGGGTGATTTGATATTTCTTAAGGAGTCTTTGGATTACTTTGCCTGGGATAGTTTGCCATGGAAACAGCAGAGTCAGCAGTTGCAGTCAGTTAGTAAAAGATTTCGTCTATTTGTGTACCTTCCAAAACACGGCTGGTACAGATTCTCAAAACAGCAGCTCAGCCTCTGAAGCATTTGATATTGACCACCGACTGTTTCATGAGGTGACCTGTTAAATGCTCCTCTGCAATCAGAGATGCTAAAGCAATCTGCAAAGAACACTGCAGAGGTTGGCAAGCCGGCAATAGTCTCACCATAGAGCTTGAAGTAACAATGCTTGTGTGAAAAAGCAAGCAAAGCATCTCAAGGTCCACTAGCCCCTGTGCCTCCATCCTCTATCCTAGATCATTTAGATGTAGGTATTTCTGGGTTTCTATATCATTGATGGAATATAGAAGGCAAAAGACACAAAGGAGAGTGGGAGATATAGGGGAGGAGGGAAGCAGAGACAGAAAGGAGGGATATATGCAGAATGACTTGCAAAATTGAAATGCGGAATATTAAGTGCAAGCAAAGAAAGAAACAGTGTGGAATCTTTTGCGCTGTTGACAGTAACCCTTTTAGAAGAAAATTAGCATTCCTAACAGACTTAACATGTACACAATCTATGGCCCAGCATTTGCAGTCCTTGGAGCAGGGTCTCAAGATACCTTTGCATACGTTATACCAGAACATGGGCAAGGGCCTTCCAGGCATCCCTGGGAAGAACAGCAAAGATACTGAACGTTTTACTGACTTCCCTGTACAAATCAGCACAGACCATACTCTTGAAGTAATGCTGAATGAAAGACCATCATAAAAGAATAAATGCAGTAAGAATTTAAAATACTCAAAATTAAACATAACTTAAAAAGATGTGCAAAAGATTTAATTATAAAGAAGAATAGGGAATTAGTAACACAAAATTCAACATTGCATTTACCTTTGGAGAAACAGGGAGAACATTTTGTTTAAGGAGATTAGCATGAATACTGGTAGTGTTCTACATGTTTGCATTTAAAAAAACTTTTAAACTGTGTATATCTCTAAAAGTACCCTTGAAATCACTGTTAAAATAACATAAATCTAGTAATAAAAGTAGAAAACTATGAGTTCACATGCAATCTTATCATCTTAGTCATCTTTATCTTTTATAACAAAAGACATTATAGATCAGTGGACTTCATAATCATCAAATACAGCTGTGGCTTTTGTATACAATTCTATAATTGGGAATGTTTACAAAAGCTATAAGGTGAATTTGATTACTTCTTAGTGGCAATCAAGTAATAGAAGCTCAGATGAGAGATGCCCACTG
Source organism: Chinchilla lanigera (assembly GCF_000276665.1). NCBI lineage: Eukaryota > Metazoa > Chordata > Mammalia > Rodentia > Chinchillidae > Chinchilla > Chinchilla lanigera. The sequence goes on from NW_004955457.1 coordinate 5,974,541, forward strand.
AAACAAAACAAAAACAATGAATAAACCAGAAGTACTCTGGTGACTCGGTGGCTCTGTTGCTCAAAATTCCCGTAAAATTTTGTGCTTTGCCATGTGCCCATGTCTTTGCATATATTATTTCCTCTGCCTGTGGCATTCTACCAAATCACCTTTTCTTTTCAATCTTTTTAATTTTGTGTTTGCAATTAATTTGGAACCCTATTTTCACTTTGTTATTAATAGGTCACCATTTCTAGCAAGTTAGTTATCATCTATGAACACATGAGTTTAAAATGTGGCTCTAATGATATTTTACATTTGTGATACTGAGGTCTCCAACTTGCTTTTAAGCATTTAGATATGCATTTATTTTGAGTCTACAGAAGCTTCATTGTATTTTTCATGTTACATCTTTTGCTTTCTTCCATCATTATGGGATTTTTTTCCCCCCCCCAGTGGAAACTATTTGAGTTAAAGCTTCTAGTTCCCAGGTAGCTGAGGTCACTGGTAGACACTCCAGGCAATAACAATGGGAACTTGAATTAAAAAAAAAAAAAAAAAAAGTGACACAGCTCCTTAAAATGGCAGCTTTCCCATCTTTCAGAGTCATTTGCTAGGAAACTCTGCTGTCTTCAACCCAAAGCAAAGATATTTGCTAATCTTAGAAAAGTTCCCTTAGAGTACAGCACTCTCTGACTCAACGGCTATGACTCAGCATGCTTGACAGCCCGATCTAGCCTTGAAACCTCAGATACAATTTCCTGGGAGCTGTTGTCAAATCTATTTACAAAGCCAAGCAGAAAGCTTTCATCAGGAAGTCTATTGTGCACCTGTCTTCGGTATCTATGGAAGCTCCTTTATCTGCAGAATGGCTGTAGAAATTACATGGAGGAGGAGGCCAAGGCATGAAGTATTTACTAGGGACAAAACACCAAATAAAGGGACAATGAGTTTTCTATCTTTACTTTTTCAACTCCTAGCACTTCTATGCATGTGAGTATGCAAATTGCAGAACACACACACACACACACACACACATGCACACACACACACAGAGTTTGAGGAGGGAGGAAAAACAGGAGATAGCCATTTCAGTGGAAACTTGGCAAAGTGTCAGATTAAAGCCTTTGGGGAAAAGATTATAAGAACTAGAAGAACTGGTTTTTCTTTCTACTGCTGAGGTGGAGCAAAAGGTATGAAAGAGAGAGAGAGAGAGGAGTCAGATGGATCTGGAGACAGGTGTAGGAGAGATTTGTTGTACCTTTCCAGTCCACCCTCCTCATTACTGCAGGGTTTGACACTTGACTCATCTTTCTATGCAGCTGGGTGTCCTTCAGGGACCTGCCCATTAGGCTTTTGGGTGAGTCTTTAATTGAGGGGACACATGACTACTTTCTGACTGGAGATTTTGAAGCAGTAGAATTTGAAGGCCAGGAAGAAAGATGGTTAAAATGACATTTTTAAGGGAGACAGGACATAGCCCATCCCCCATGGCCCATTTACAAATGACAGTCATTTTTAAATTTCTCATGTAAGTCAAGGGCAGGCCAGAGAAATTAATTTGAATTGTGTCCCAGAATACCAATCTCCCTCCAGATATTGCTCAATAAGTGTAAGCACATTCTTTCAGTAGATGGCCAGGTGAATGGTGCTCATTATCATTCCAAGATCGTCTGGTGGGCCACAGTTGGTAGTTAAACATCCTGTAGTTCTTTAAATACAGCTGTCAACAGCTGTTCATGAGATAGGATAGAAAAAAAAATTTGGGTAAAAGAGAGACAAGGACAATCATAATTTAAAAATTGTACTTTCGAGAAAAACTGCAAATTGAGGACATAAAATATACTCAAGCCTTTTTCTGTCCCAGGAAATGCACTCCAAAAAAAAATCTTAAGGTTATTAAAAGCATAATACATCTGGAGATTGGGATTGGGGGCACAATTTTCACCTGTAAATTTCCCTTCTTCTCAAAAGCCTCCATCTTCAAGGAAGCAGCAATATTAGTGGGGAGGATAGCTCTCGAAGACACCTTCTTGAGGACACCTCCCAGGCTGTAAATACACCTTTCTGCAGATATAAGGTACCTTTTGGGTGAGCCTACACTCTATTCTGAGTGTGTACTTTTAAAATTCTGCCTAATAAATCTCTGTGTCCTGCACTGATACTTCTTGAAAATTGTTTTTCTGTGACTGAAGACCGCAAACCTAAACCCTAAATCAGGGGTGGGATAAGTAGAAGTTTCCATCTCCTCTTCAAGGGACCTCCTCAGACCCCAGCAGGTGACAGTCACCTGGGGTACCTACTTGACAAGCAGGTGGGATGGAGAGAATGAGGATTTCACTTCTCCCCTCAGCTCCCCTACAGTCTCCCCCAGTTCCTACTGCTATCACTTCAGTCTGTCAGACTCCTTCATCTCCCCCTGAGAAGTAGGTATTTGTAAATGCTTCTAAAATTAAAAGATCAGGAGGAAAAAGAGTTACAGAAATGAGAAAGAAGAAAGACTGGAAATATGTACTAAACAAGAAACTTAGTGTGATATTGAATTATATCCTTTCAAAAAGGATCTCAAAAATCATGCAAGAAAGAAGGCCCCTAAGTGATTTGATTTGTGTTGGAATCAATTTTGTTCACCTTTCAGATGGAATGGTGGGAAATCAACTTTGCTTGTCTGTTATAAGTTGGTCTCTGTGTGGGGTGATAGGTCCTGAGAATGAGATGTGGTGGATGAAAAGAGAAACAAGAGACACAGTTATGGGGTTAGGGGACTACAGTCTCTAGGACTGAAGCCTCGATTACAATTTTCTTTAGCCTTTTATTGGGATTCTCCCAAAAAGCAGGAACAGGGGAAATGGTAGGAATCTTTAATAGGAGTAGTGAGGGTAATACAGCTTAATTATCACAGGAACTGAACTTTGACTTAGCTAGCCATCATGTCATCATTCCTTCGGACATATCTCAGCAAAGCATCTAGTGTTGTCCCAGTGGCTTTCCACAGCGATTAAGGTCCTGCTTTCATTTCCTTTCACAGTAATGCTTTTACATGACTTCCTCCAGAAACAGTCATATGGCTTGGGCAGGCTCAAAGTCCCACATGGGTAATACATTGAAAGGGAAACTATAGAATGTCCTTCTCCACGTTTCCCCCTCATTGTTTTGCTGCAGTCCTCTGAAGTACTAATGGGAAGCCTGCCATTTGTCTTCCCATTCGCCGGAGTTTTCTGGATGAGCGTTCATACCCTACAAAAAGGATCAAGCAACGAACAGTTTTAGTGCCATATAAAATGACAGTAGATGTTTGGAAAAATTGTAATTGTGTTAAAGGATTCAAATGTTCTATTCTTTCATCCATAGCTTGTAACAAATCAGTTCCTGAAGCACTTGTATTTTGTTGTTAAGTGTCTCAAATATTTCTTTCTGTAAATTTCCAATCTCAAAAGATAAATTTCTTTGACTCATGAAATGTTTTCTGACATTCTCCCAAGGGAAAAGTGTATTATTATAGTGATGAAGAGTACCACAAAAAGGAGAGTTATTCTAGTCACATTTAAGCCATAACTGCTTTTGTAAACTAACTAATTGATCTCCCAACAGTACCACTGCTTGCTGCAAATATGCTATTTGAGTGGCCAATTTTTTATCTATATAATATTGAGCTTGCCATAATCTATCAGATGTTCATGCCACGTTTGCACAAATTGAGTCATTTGCACTGACTGATGAACGGCTACCCCAGCTACTGCTGCAGTAGCTGTGATGCTAACAATTCCTCATATCACTGCAATCAGAATCCCTACAAAGCTCTTGCTATGTTTTATTAATTTATCTATAAAATTTTGCAACATGTAAGCAGCTGGAGTTTGCTGCCATGGTCTTTCTAAATTAACAGGTATCCAAATTACTATTCTTTGTTTAAGAATACATACACTATCTTTAGAATGATTAAATGGTATAGAAGTATTTAAACAGGTATGAAAACTACAATTAGTACTTCTGAGCAGGAATTCAGAAGCATTTCACTTTTCTTCACCCATCATGATAAGGGAGATGAATGCATGCTTGTATGTAATAAGTAGAATTAATGGAAAAAGAGAGTTGAGTGCTGTTTCCATATTTAATGTAATATCACTTCCAAGCATGTAAAGGATGCAATGCTGATATTAACTTCCACAAAGGTGAGTGAGGAGGACCATATTCTATTTTAGGTTGAGGTTCCAACATTCCTCTGTCATCCCATACGATAGATTCATTTGCCTGTGTACTTATAGTATTGTTCTTTCTACTCCATTTAAGATCCCTGAGGGAGTGTTTAGCGTGAGCAGAGCCATAATGATGCTGTAATCAGTGACTCTTCCATGGGAAGTATTAAGTAAAACTCGACCTGTATTGGACATACATGCCTCCCAATAAACCCAATCAGACATCTTTTGTTGTTACCCATAGAATGGCATGGTGGTAATTTTGGAGGAATGGAATAATCAAAAGCCAATCCTTTGAAAGCCTAAGCTTGAAATAAAATTAGCGACATATGACTATGATTAGTAGGACTATTCCTGACTGCAGATAACCAGTTTCTGGATTATACTTTCAAACAAGGATCTCCATGGCCCATACAAATAGGTGGGCTTTTGGCCCCCACTGAATAATTTTCTATTTTTATTGCTTCCTCACTTGGTATTAATGGTCCTATGTGTCATATGGTTTAAAAAGATATCTAGATTCACTAACATAAATTGGTGCAGGAACATCAGCCCAGTCCCTAATTTTATTTAGTGGAGGATTTGAAATATATGCCCAACAATGGTGTGTTGAATTTTCTGAAGAGGTTGCACCTATCATGGTAGCTATTACAGCCAACATGGCTAGAAACATTACCAGCTGCAAACCCTTGTCTGGTCCTTAAATTGTCCCCAGGTTGGGGGTTGTGCTTTCTGAGTGTTCCTGGTCAGTGTCTAGGGGTGGTGTTGCAGCACCATTGCTCTCATTTCTTCCACCAGAGTATCCAGATCGAATCTGACTTTTTGTGGCTCATGATGAGGTTTAATCCTTCTAGCAGGTAACCACACTTTTTCTCTCGAGTCTGTAATGACACAAGCAAGCCCTCAACTCTAAGTTTGAACAAAACCTCTTGCCCATTGTCCAGTGCGAATGTCTTTCCAAAAGACAGTTTGCCCTATTGATTCTGGCAGCCCCTTAATAATGGTGGCCCCAAATTTTTCTGCTGCTGTAGTAGATGAATCTTTACTAATAACCAAAAATTTAAAGTGAATAGGGCTTTATGTAATAATTGACATGGTGGGCTTCTATCTCTAGCTCCTCCCTTTTGTTTTGCTAACATAAGTTTAAGAGTAGCATGTGCCCTTTCAACCATACCTTGTTCCTGAGGATTGTATGGAATGCCAGTACAATGATTAACATCCCACAAGGCAAATAATTGTTGGAAGGAATAGGACATATAAGCAAGTCCATTGTCAGTTTTGATCGCTTTAGATTTACCCACAATAGCAAAACATTTTAACAAATGATTTTTAATATGTGTAAATTTTTCTCCCAATTGTAGAGGCTCACATAAAGCCCGAATATGTGTCAATAACAACATGTATAAACCCAAGTTTCCCAAGCACAGGAATCTATCAGATAGAATGGTGGGAATCAACTTTGTTTGCTCTACATGACTCTTACGACAGTGAGAAACCAACATCCATTATTTAGTAAGTTTCTTCCTACTAGTGGCAAACATTCATTTTCTGGTCAAGAAAAATATACTTTTGTTTAGCTTTACCCAATTTCTCCAGAAATACAGGGAAGTGAGAGAAGTCTTTTAGGTTGTCCTGAATTTATAATTATTGTTATAAGAGTCAGGGTAATGATATGCTGCAGTAACAAATAAACTCTAAAATCTTAGTGGCTTGCTTAATGTCACAAAAATTGTCTCTTACTCAGGAAGCTCGATGTAGGCAAAGCAGTCACTCTTCTTCCTGTGACAGTACCGGCTAGAACTTCACCACTCCATAGAGCAGCCTCTCACCATGCATGGTGAAATGTATGCACTCTACTTTCAAATATACTGTATGTCTCAGATATAAGCTGGAGTTAGCATGCTCAGCAAGACAAACAATAAAAAATCTTGATAATTATTTTTATATTGATGATATGTTGAAAGGCTATCTTGGATAGATTAACAAAATATATTATGAATTAATTTTACCTATTTCAGTGAGACTGCAGGAAAATTTAAAATACTATATGTCTGGGATGAAGGAGGGGAGAGGAAAAACAAAGAAGGAAGAGGGAAAAATATGTATATATAGATACACAGGACAGCTGGGAAAATTGTATTACTAATATCTGTAGGTTTATTGAAAGGAACAGTTAATGTATAATTGTTTGATCAATCTTGCGTGCCTATGTCTGGTTATATGTACACCCATTTTGAAGATAACATTGTGTAGTATAACAACCATTGTTAATATCCTATCACCATGTTTGGAAATTCTGTGTCATTTTTATTGCTCTCTATGCTATTTTGTTTATGTATTTGTTTTTGTTATGTTGTTTTTTTCTTAAATGAAAACCAAAATTTATACGTATATATAAGGATAGCTGGAATAGGAGTATTGCTGATGTCTGTGGTTTACTGAGAGGAACAGTCAATGCTTAAAAATTTTTTTTTTCTTGACCAATTTTGCACGCTTGAATTTGGTAATTGATCTGAAAACAATCTGCAGTATAAGAACTATTGTTGAACTCCAACCATTTTCTTGTTTTTTACTTGTTACTGTTTTTGCTTGTTTGATCAATCTTACATTCTTATGTCTAATGGACTGAGCAACTTATTGAGGATAGCAGTATGTAATTTAGCAACCATTATAAGTTTCTATCATTTTGTCTTGGGGTCATGTTTCATTTTTGTTGTTTTTGTGTTGTTTTGTCATTTTTTAAATTTTGAAAATAAAAAAAATTAAAAATATCATATATGACATATAATATTTCTCCTGTATAACATGTGGTCATTACAAGAATGGAGGAACAGGCCAGCTCTTAACTGCCTAAGCTTGCAAATAACAAATTATTTCCACTCATGTTCTATTGCCCAGGGTTAGCCATACAGTCTAGACCTAATTTCAAAGGATTCTGGAAAATAAGACATTTGAGCCTCTAACCTGTCTGCCACACAATTTTCTCTGCTTCAGTTTCTCACTATTCTTTTGTACCTATCCTTTTTATGCTTCCTTTTTTCCATATTTCATATTCTAGACTTATCCCTCCTTCCTTCAGATGTCCATTAACCACCCTTTCTGTTCCATTTCACTGTTGTATATTATGAAGTGTGTAAGTGTTATTTTAAAAGTACACAGAAAGAAATTAAGTCTTCAGAATAAGTGTTAGGAGCAAATTTGGTGAAACTAATTATCTACATTAATATAGAAATATTAAAATATATATCAGCATTTTTGTGAAAAAAATCTCATTTACAACTCAGTCTCTTTGTAAGTAGAGGTCAATGATGGGAGAAGAAATATTTTAGTTTCTAGCCTCTGTGTCCTGTCATTCATATTTAAAAATTCTTCTTTTTTTCTCATTTAGTTCCCAGAAAAATGCAGAAATGCATATTTTCTTATACAAACCAGAGAAAATGACCTAATTTTCACTAGTGTGTTTCAGTTCTAACATAGTCTCTTGTTGCGCATTTTCCCCCACTGCTCTGATTTTAAGTGATGTCCTTGATCACCAGAGAGCTGACTGAACTTGGCCTGACCCTGTATCTGTGGTCTCTAGCTGTTCGAACGCCTCCCCACACTTTCTGAAAAAATTCCTGTTTATACCTTCATGGTCTTTCTGGTTCAGCTCTCCTGACCTCCATTGCACAGCCGCTCTACATCAGTTTGCAGAACCAAAATAAATCCCACATCTAGAAACTTCACTGAAGATTTGGAAGAGTCACATTGGGGGTGATCTGAATCTAGGTTGTTAATCTGAGTCTTGGTCACTCCCTATGTGAACTGATTTCTTGGGAACAGGGTTGAGACACAGAACTTTGTATTTCCCAATATTCTGCCTGTCACTGCCTGGCTTTCTCTCTGCCTCCATTCACCTGGAAAGAAGCTCAGTGTCCCTCTCTCTTCTGCTAGAATCCCACGTGGAATCATCATCGAAAACAATGTTTAATGTATCATTGGGTATACTATTCTCCGTCTAAACGCAAGGAGCTTGGTGGCTTATGAGGAACGTGCTGACCTGGGACATTTGTTTTCATGTTTAATCAATTTGAACTCGGGGGAGAACTACTCAGAGCATCCTAAGGTAAGATTTCTCCTGTGTATCGGGTTTAAACTAACCTGTTGGTAACTGCTAAAGATTTAAACGAAAGGGGTTGGTTGACTAAAGCGGGAAGGCAGTAACTCCGAACAGTATTATGCTACCAGCTACATAATCTGCCTAGAAATCCCAGAGTTAGAGTGAGAGGTTGGCGGAGGTTTCTGTGATGAACTTTATTTTCATCTACTTTACTTCTTCCTTTTAAAAAGTGAAAGTTGTAAATCTTGTATGGTTCACTTAACAAGAAGCCTTAATTATTTTTCATAAGAAACTTGTTTTGCTGTGGGTTTTTAAAGCTAGAACTGGAGAACAACCATGACTGTGCCTGGAATATAGTACAAATTCAATTCCTGCTTAATGTGAGAGCCACAAAGATAAGTGGTTGTCAGATACCATTAGATAGATGAGATAGTAAGCATTCTGCAGACCTTATCTCAGAAGCAAGATTTTGGAGACTTCCAGTTGGCATATTAGCTCCCTCACACACAACTGAAACGCACTCTTATAATATTTCTGACTTGTACATTTATAGTAGGTTTTCACATTGAAAACATTCACATCAGCCTGCAGAAGTCTTATTAGAAACACAGCATGTGGCGTAAACAGTGTGCAATGCGTAAGTGCCCTGGAAATCTTAGGGTGGAAAAGACTGGAATCCCCTAAGTTTTCTATGCAAGTTGTATTTCTTGAGCTGGAAATCTGAGAGAGAACCTCTCCCATGATTCATTAGGTTACGCTAGACAAGATTTGTGTGAGGGAATTGAGGCTCTATCTTTATCATGTTTCCTCACTGCTAACCAAAAAGAGGGATATCAGCAGAAGCCTGAAGGAGATGGGTACGACAGTAGAAATCATAGGAAAATAGCAATGCTATTTCAAAAAGTCAGCCTTCTGAGTGAAACTGAGATTTAGTATCTTGTTCACAAAGTAATGGATAAGAATGATTCAGGAATTCTCTAATTTGGCTATTTTCCACAAGCACTCAGGAGTTGTTAGCTTTTATATCTTGAAATAGTTTGGTTACTAAACATGATAAAAGGACAATGTGAAATAGGTTCATATGATGCATTTGGAGTGAAGAAATCTTCTTTAGACTATATAAATTCTAGTAATACTCAAAATTTGTTTATTACACTAGGATTCAAGTAGTGCTAATAGCATTTTGTTGTTCATGAAATTTTTTGTCTGACCATTGAATTTCTGGTGATTGTCAGTCACAGGATGTGGACTCCGCCATCACCTATGATAGAAAGCTGGTCACAGTAGCTCTGCTAATATAACGCCTTCATTTAAGTCCCCATTAACTATTTTATTTCCTGTCACTGTTCTCTTACTGACATTTAGTTTTTCTTAAAGAGGTTGCAGACCTGCTCATCACATTTTTCTGCCACAATTGGGCTCCCAGCTATCCTTTGAATAATAATAGTAATTAGCATCTGTGCAGGATGATTTTTATTCACAGAGTTTTGAGACATTAATTAGTGTTTTAACATCCCTTGGAGGTAAGTCATTATAATTCTCACACTTTTGACAGAAAGCAGGCTCAGCGGGTTAAGTCGCAGGTCTGAACTCGTGCACAAGAAGGCAAAGTGTGGACAGGAGGACCCGGGCACATCTTGCTGCTGTCAGCTGACACACACAAGCTGTCTGCCTGCCCACACACTTGCAGCATCATGCTCCAGAGACTCCAAGTGGCAGAAAATGCTTATTTTGGTCCCCTCATCAATGACCTTGAGCTGAATCTGGTAAAAAGGGGAATTTTCTAAGATGGCAAGTCGTATTGGGAAATGTGCATGGGTTTTCCTTATGGAGAACTCTGGAGGAAATAGGAAAGAATTTAACAGGAGTTGAAGACACACAGGAAGCTGGTCAGCCAATCCCCATCTTCTTACCATTGTGGGTAAACATTGCTCTGTGATTTCTACCGCAGAATTGCATACGGAGCTAATTTAGGAAAAATAAATAACAACTTAGGTGGCAACTAAGCACTTCTATATCAGGCTTCAAATCAGGCTGTGATAAATCTGGTGTGAAGATAGCATATTTAAAAATTATTTGCCTTAAGATTTAATAGCTTTCCATGTGATTCTCAAGAATTGGAAAGTATCCCATTAACAACAATGGGTATCTCCTTAGCTAGGTCTTACTTGGAAGTTAACATTGATTGGCAAATCTTAAGTGCTGCCGGTTCATGTGCACATTGCCTGCAGATAGTCATGTGCTCTGTGACAATGTTTTGGTCAACAGCGAACTACCTATATGATTGTGACCTGTAAGCTTGTACTCCTCCATAATGACTTCAAAGCCATCTTACTTTGTGTGGGTGTATTCCACATGACTTGCAAAATGAATCACCTAACAACACATCTCCTAAAACATGTCTTTCTCAGTAAGTCTATCACTTTATTTATGCACTGCTCAGAGACAAGTTCTTAAAACCATTCTTTTGTTGTTCTTGTTTTTATTGGTCAGGAGTTTAGGCCTAATTTTTAACATTTCACTTTAGAAGATAAGATATAAATCATATATTAATCTTTGGGGAAAGCCATAATTGTTCATTTGCAAAGTAAAGGTTTTTAGAAAATGCTGAGGAATTAATCAACAGCTCTAGTTGATTTTACAGAACCACAAGGTTTGCAAGAATTGAATACCTTGCCTGGCTTTTCACCCTTTCCTTTTTCCTGAAGCAAGGAAGACGTTTTGAAGAAGTTTTCTTGGCAAACCTGCCCATCTGCCTTAGTTTAGGCTCCATTTGAGACAGAAGTACACATTGACTCAGTAAATTTACTTAGCTCTAGTGTCCAGGTTAAGAGGTAGGTAACATTGTCACTTTAGGTGAGGATATCTTCGGATGAAATATTGAATTTTACAATTTCAAAATAGCAACCTCATGAGCTGTGTTGTGTACAACCATGCATTACCTTGCCCCAAAATGAAATCTAGGAATGTCCTGAGGAGTCAAAATGAGCCACTAGTGAGACACAGCGGTCACTTATAGTTAAATGAATGATCAGTATTGAGTGTTGTTAATTCTACCTCTAAAATAAGAGTTGAAACCATTACTACCTCTTCCTTCTCAGGCTACTGTTTAATCTAGTTCTTTCTCCCCTTCAAGATATTCTCATTTTTGTTCAAATAAATGCATTGTGCCAGCATCCATTTATAGAGGAAATCTTCAGGAATGCAAATAGTGTGTCATTCACTCCTCTGTATAAGCTCCTGCAGTGGTTCTGGGCACCCAAAACAGAGTCAAGACATCAGACTACAGAGTACAGACAGTTCACCAAGTGGTGAACACATCCTGCAATTTCCTGCTGAAACTTTTTAGGCAATTCAGACCTACTTCAGTAGCATAATTTTATTTAGCTGAAAAGTGTATTTCACATCCCGTAACTTGGTATGTCACACTGCTCTCATAGCAATGCCTTTCTCCCTTCTGTTAGCTCAGAGAAATCCTATTCTTCTGTTAGCTCAGAGAAATCCTATTCTTCAAGATGCTTCACCACTGACTGTTGGCTTACTCCCATTTTATCATAGAAAACAAGAGTCAGTTGTTCCTGAGCCTGTGTTTCCAGTAAATTTCTCTTCATTCACATCACATCAGACTGTAATCACATGGAGGGGAGAAACTTTCTTTTCTTCTTTATTTGCCAAGCATGTAGTCAGTGCCTAGTGCTTGTTCACTACGCTATGATTTCATCTTTCCTGTGCAGTACTCCCTGAATGAACAACCGTTGATGTTCTATGTTGTTGGATACTTTAACTGAGTAAGGTTAAAGTTTCATCCGAAAAAAAGCTGGGAAAATTATAATTAGTGAGTTTGCAAAAATATTATTTTGATTAATTAGTAGATGCATAGTGTTAAGTTCTACTACCTGAGATCAACCATGAGAGTTTTCAAATGTCAGGAAGAAGGGCTGAGGGCCGGAAGTCATAGAACATCTATAAGGAGGTGCAAGCTGCATGTGAAATTTCCTTTTAAGTAATGTTGTTTCTGAATTTTGCACTGTTGGCTGAAAAGTTACATTTACAGAAATAAGACTGAGAAGGGTGGTAGGTTCAGTGTTCTGTAGAGGTGTATTTATAGACAAATGAATGTCACATCTGTGGATGTGTATTTATTCTATGTGCACAAATGTATATGCAATATACATATGTACAAAATCATGGACAAATATATAAATATTTAACAGACATGCAGATACACAAAGATATAGTATATACCTATGTATATATAATAAAGAATATGTGTATATGAAATATGCATGTACAATAGAGAAAGAGAAGGAAAAAAGAAGAAAGAAGTTAGTAATTCCTGAGAAACCTAATAAGGTTAAGGAAGGGGTTGGGACATAGTTTTGAGCACTGAAGATTTATTTGAGTCTTGTCTTTACAAGCAATAGTGTATCAAGCAGGGATTATTTACTAAGTGAGGCAATACTCCACAATTTCCTACATGGTGGCTTCATAGTCAGCCATACCAACCAAATTTTCATTGGTTCTTGGTGAATGAATTTACTAACTATGAAGTATTGGTATACAGACTGAGGTATATGTACTTCAAATTTCAATAAGGCTGATAATTTATAGAATTCCCTCAAATATGTCTGAATGAAGGCATGTTCTTTGGCATGGTTGACAGATTAATTGAAAAATTCTATTGAAAAGCTTTTATTTAGAAAGTACAAAATAACATATATGCCTAATGTGTTGTTTCTATTTAAATGTCTTATAAAACAAGCACTATTTTGTCAATATTTGGATACTGTGCCAAGGTCTTTTCTTTTATCGTGGATTCTCTGCTTTGAATTCCATCTTCTTGCTTAATGTACATCTAAGATTCAGCATATGTACTTTCCAATTTTAGTTTACTTAAAGTAGAGCAAGAATTTGAAGATACTTATGAAGCCAGGAGAGTCCACATATTTTTATGCTCTGGTTTCATTCTGAATGTTTTAGTTTTCTTAATATACCTGATTTGATAAAGTATTTTGATAGATTCAGTTTTGTGAAATCTTTCTAAAGTGTTAAATTGAGAATTCATGAAGACAGCCCTCTTTTACATACAAATTTCCACCAAGCTATATAATGATCAATTCAAATATGTAGTCACAGCACCAAAATAAAGTAGCATAAAGTGTCAGTCCACAGGCACCTGGTAAGCATGTAGCTCAACTGATGGAGCACAATTACACAGGCTAAGTAAGGAAGAGCTACCATTTATAAAGATCAACAGTTTTCTTTTCTCTTTTATAAGAAATAAAAATGAACTTTTGGCGAAGAGTTGGGAGATACCCTTTGGCCCACACAATAAGTGGTCAGCATTGTTTATAAGGTGAGCATTTTGGAATTCATGCCCTATTCTCTGATTTCTTGAACAGAGTTTTTAACTCACCAGATATGTTTCAAGTACTTACTAATACCAGATACTGTGGATTCTTTATGTGTCCATTACAATAATCTGTTTCTCATTTTGCAGGTGGTTGTGGACATACAAATTGATTGAATATTGGGATCATTCTCACAGGTAAGGGGCCCAGGCCATGGGTGATCCCCACTTATCCCCACTCTGTAGTTAGCAACCTTATGAATCTGACAAGGTGTGCAGAGTGGTAGATAAACCTCAGATGAGTGGAATTAAGGCCATACACAGGAAAGGTGAGGATGCTAATTCATGTGTGGCATGAACATGGGTGGGAGAGATGCAAACCAGGGTGTACCTGCGACAGCTCCCCCCTCACTATCACATACTAGCACTTACTTTGCTATCACTTGTTTGGACTGAAAGTCACTTGCACTCATTTCGTCTGTGGCAAGACTGTAGTGCAAACCCTTCTGCAATGACAGAATCTGTCAGATGATAGCCTTTGTCCATAATTTACACTGTACTTGTTGTTACTATCTGGCCACAACATTTAATAGCTTCAGTGAGTAATAAGCACATTTCATTATCCTCATGATACAGAAAAGGATAAAGATAAAATATTCATGTGTCTTGCCTTGGTTTTTAAACAAACAAAGGAATGGTGTTTGAGTGTCAAGGCATTCGTAGTCACTCTTAAATGATGTCCCTGAGGCAGGAGAAAGGTCACCAGTCCTCTGCCAAATGCTTGTCGTGCTTCCCAGCATGACCTCTTTCTTCCTTTAACAGCCAGACAGGACTGCAGGTTTTGTGCTACACTGTACTTGTTTTGTCTTTGCCATAGACTAAGGTAATTGATATTTCACTAAAACCAAACATACAAGAAAAACTACTGTGGTAGGTACGATGACTTATCTACAGTACATGTTTTCAATATCATGTAATAGAAAAAGCTAGAAAAGTTGTAAAAATATGTACTTTAATATGGGGCATTGCTCTGATGAAAAAAAAGAAATTTCTCGGCAACCTAAATGTAAGGAAAATGTAGTCAAGAGTTGTGATTATAGTGGAGTCATAGCTCCTGTTCATGAATCTGTGATGACATTGCCGATAGCACTTCTAGCTTGAGTCCCAGTTGCTACTTTCATTCTATTGCCATGAATCAGTGAACTGAGGGGCTGTCTACTCAGCAGGCATAAGAGGTGAGAATTCCTGACATGGTTCCAATCAGATAAGGAGCAATCTAACCAGCTAGTGATTCCTGCTCACCAGGAGAGGAACAGAGAATGCTGTAGTTGTCTCAAATGAAGACCTTCTTACTATGATTTACATATAAAAACCATTTGAAGTTTGACATATACTCTGGGCATCAAGAAGATAAAAACCTTTATTATTAAATGTTTGCCATGCAGTCTCAGACACATAGCTGGTTTCATCTTGGTGAAAGATGTTTTCCAGGGCAAGGTGAGGCTCTCCTTTCTCATAGGTATTCAAAACCTGTGCTTGCATGAAGCTCTATTAAGTATTTAAAGGTACAGACCACGGAGGCATAGAATGCACTGACACTGCAAAAGAATGAAGTTCATGTTTGGTTTCCTTTTGTCTCTCCTTTTCCATACGGCTTTCTTTGCATATCTCTTTTGGCATCCAATAAATCATTGATGAGTTAGATAGAATATTGAGTTTGAAGTTAGAGCAGCCAGGTTGGTTCTTGCTACCCAAAGTGACAATTAGAATATATATAACAGGGCTGGGGATTTAGCTCAGCGGCAAAAGCGCCTGCCTGGCAAGCACAAGGTTGTGAGTTCGTTTCCCGGTACCGGAGAAAAAAAAACAAAACAAAACAAACAAACAAAAAAAAGAATATATATAACAGTAATAGCAAATATCTACATAGTCAATTGGATACTGTTTTAGCTAATTTCACCTAACCCTTAAAACCAATCATAATGAAGGTGTTGATATCATCATTTTAAGGAGAGATAAATTGGGGCACACCATGGAAAATAATTTGCACAGGTTCACACAGTTAGAGCTGAGCTATGTAGTCTGTCTAGAGCCCATGACTTTCAGCCCAATTCTCTTTGAGTGAGATGAAAAAATATATATATTTATATATATGTATCTCAGAATACTTGCTGAGGATGTAGCTCAGTGATAGAGTGCATGCTTTGCATACATGAGGCCTTGGGATTGATCTCTAGACCCTCCCCCAATAAATAAATAATCACTAAAACTTTCTTCCTTAATATAACTTTTGATTTTCTTTGGAGGGTTTATGAGGCACAGTTAAAAGACTACATTTTCCAGTCACCTTTGGAGCTACAGAGAAATCAAAAAATGTTAGCAGATGTTGTTAGGTGCAAAGTCTGGGAAAACCTGTGAAGTGGGGTGGGTGGGAGAGGGCAGACTATTGGTATGTGCACTTTCTGCCCTTCATTTCTTCCCTCTGTTTTATTCCTGGATGTGATGGCTCTAGCTCTAGCTACCACTTTGGGTCCCAAAGAAGCAAAGAGGACGTAAGCCATATGCTCAGGCTCGGAAGCAGGAAGGCAGGACACTGGATTCTTGCTAAAAAATAGAGACTCCACTCCTATTGTGGGTGCCTTAATAGCATTTTTTTTTTATCTAAATGCAGAGAAATGAAGCTTTATCATGTTAAAGCTAGTTTTAATAGTCTCTTACCAGCAGCTATTAGTCATTAAGACTTTAGTCATTTAAAATTTTTTTTTTTCATATGAAAGGGCACAAATGTTTTTTCACTGTACTCCTCGTGCTAACCACAGAGGAAGAGTGTGGTGAGGAACACACACGAAAGAATGACATAAGACTGTGCTGCTCAAATGCTTGTGCTTTTGTGGTACAGATGAAGTAAACACATGAACCCATACCAAATTGTTTATTAGTGCTTTGGAGATTCGGTAGAACCTCAGAATTTAGAGACAAGAGGGACTGCCAATAGGTGGAAGAGGCAGAGAAGACTTCCTGCAGGTAGGGAGACTTGGACCCAGTGTGTGGGGATGAAAAAGTTGTAAGCAAGAAAGGCAAGAAGACAGGTGGCCTGTTCTAGAGAAGGTGGGAGGCAACAGCACAGTTCTACAAACATGTCTGTGGGGCCCCTGAAGAGACTAATCCGATTGGACCAGAGCGATGAGCAAAATCGTGTATGTGAAAACTCTCAGCACCTTGCCGGAAATGTACTTTTCTTCTTTTTCGTATTTGGCTTAGAATATTTCAATAGCCCTTTAATTTATATCCCAGGTTTTAACCTCTCTGATCGTCAAAGTATTTCATATATTGCTTTAAAGTAATTTTTATGCATTATAAATCACTTAAAATTTAGGGTTAAAATTATTCATTGACTTTCTGCTGCCTACAAGAAGTAATTTAAACACACTATTTTGATTTCATAAATTCATCTGTATTTATCTCTGCAAATCTCTCCTGACCCATCCATATTTTATTATAAAAAAGGAATAAATTAGAATGTGCAATGCTGTTTTCAAAAATGTATGCCTTTGAACATGTTGTGACAGCTCTCTGGAATGTCATTGTCCTAAGGGAATGTCGTTATCTCATGTCTACCAAGTAAACACCTTTGTCTTTTGATTCTAAATTCAGATAGTGCTTCTCTAATCCAACTGAGTGAAGTTAACATATGTTGTGTGTATATATGTTTTTAAAAGAAAATATGTTTAATATAAACTTGTTGAGATTCTGTTAACTTCATACAACTGGGTACAAATAAAGCAAGAGGAAACTTAAAAACAAGACTTTAGAGAAAAAATAATATACAGTGTATCTTAATGTAGGGATTAAGATATCAAATGTAGTAATACAAGGTATTTTATTTTAAAAATATAACACAAATGTAGGAATACAAGGTATCTTACTTTGAATATATAAAACAAAGGCCAAAATTGCATGAAAATATTGTTCTAAGCTTCTCATAGGAAGAGGAAAAGATCTTTAAGATTCAGAGTAACTGTGAGGTACATTTTAAAAAAGTAAATATTCCAGAACTACATAACTTTCCATTTTTCCAAAAGAAATTTCTCTTAAATGTCTTCATAAATAACGTGTTGCATGATGTTACGGTTTGCATCTAGATGTGCTCCCAAAGTCTCATGCAGTCAGGTTTTTTCAGTGGTGGGTGGATCTACAGTGTGTGATGCTGGGATTAAGGTTGTGTGATTACTAAATCAATCCACTGATTGGTTTTGAACCACCCTAATTCTGGCAGTCTTGACACAATATAAAAGGGGCAACAAGGTACTGTTATGGGTCCTTGTTGCTTTGCTATATCTGCCCACCATGAACTGTTCTTTGCAAAGCCACTCTGCCTTGGAGCTAGATGATTATGGACTGAAACCTCTATGAACTATAAGCCAAATAAACCTCCCCACCCGCTTTAATGTTGGGTGTTAAGTATTTCATCTCAGCAATGAGAAAAGTAAATAACACACATGCTATAATAGCAATGAATGTTTCCAACTGCATTCAGGATAGATATTAAAATATTGAAATACTTCATCATCAATGGATAACTAACTGCTACCCCAAAAGCTACTGTCCACAGTAGGAAGGGGTACAGAAAATGCTTTCGGGATGGCAGTTAGTTGTCCATTGACAACAAAGTGTTTCAATATTAATAGTTTTTTTTCAAGTCAAGTGTAGTGTCTACTACCAAAGTCCAAGTTTTTTAAAGCAAACTTAGAGTAATCAAAGCATTTAAGCTTCCGGATGGGCACAATAACTTCTCATTTTTGTGGCAATACTCCAAATAAAATGATTTATCACAGTCCAAATTTTAATGAGGATTAGGAATAATGTGCTTAAGATTCAGTCTGTTGAGATTAGAAGTGCAGCTGTTTTGGGGTTGAGGTACGGATCAGTGGTTGGGGGCTTGGTTAGCATGCTGGAGGCCTTGGGTTCAATAGACAGTACAGAAAAAACAAAAGCAGTTACTTTGTGTTGCTACGGCACTGAGCTCCCAATGTGTTGATAATATGCCAGGTTGAAGAGAAGGAACTGAAATGGTCTGTGAGCCTGGGGAAGCCAATTAGAACAAATGTCCACATACATGGGCACACCCTTTCAGTACTGAAGCACCAGAGCACTTTTCCTTAGAAAGTACTTCTAGATCCATACTACATATAAGGAAATGAACACCAGAATTTATTTATGTACCAAAATCATACTAGAGTTATGCTGTTGTGGAAAAGTGACAACGCATACCGTATATAGCTAAACATTTGATAATTTATTTCCCTGAACTTTAATATAGGAACATAAATAGGCCAGAACGAGCCCATTGTAAGTGTATAACTCAGGTTTCGATAAAGGCAATCACATACCCATCAAAATAATCTCCCAAAGTTAATTTACATTTTATTGTCAATATCATTCCCTCACTCCAGGACCACAAACTCCTGACAACCAGTTCTGTGCTTTCTTTCATTAAACATTATTTTACTTATTCTAAAATTCTCTACTAGAGGTATTGGTCAATAATCACCAATTAATTCACCATAATTTTATGATACTGATCCATGTTATAATTTATTTCAAGTGGGCAAATTGTATTTTATTGTATAAATATAACAATATACCTATTTGCTCAACTGTCAGTGAATATTAGGGTTGATTCTAGTTATAAAAAATAACATTAAGAGCAATACTGATGTAGACATTCATTTATAAACCTTTATGCAAAAATATTTTGTATGTATTTCTGTTTTTTATTTTAATTTTTTGCTCTGTAATAACTTGGAAGTTACAGAAAATTGTAGTGATAGAGCTTACATTGACTACTGTTTAATCTAATTTCCTTTATGTTAACTTTTTACATAATCATGTATCAGTACATATATTAGATAATCAAAACACTACTAATCTTTTATTACATATGTGAGATATATGTAATATATTATATAGTAGTGTTATATACAGTAGTGTGTATATGTAGCATATGTTACATAATCAAAATACTACTAATCTAATATGGGTACAGTTCTACTGATTGAGCTAAAAGATTGGATTCAAAGAACTCCAGTTTTTTCACTGCCTTTTTCTGTTCTAAAACTGTGAAGGGCACCAAACTGCATTTAGTTTTCACGTCTCCTTATCTCTTCCACTCGGTTACACTTTTTCAGTCTTTTGTCTTGCTTCTCAACTTTGACAAAATGAAGAGTAGTGGTCACCTATTTGTTAAATATCTCTCAGTGGGGTCTAATCTGATGTTTTAAGACACTAAACTGAGGGTACAAATTGGGGAAGAACATAGCAGAAGCTATGTGTTGTTTACAGTGTACTACACCAGAGTAAGTGACATTTATCAATATCTTGTGATTGATGGTATTAGTCTTGATACCTTGGTTAAGGTGGAGCTTGCCAGATTTCTCAACTATCAAGTCATTATTTTTACCATTCTCAACTCTAGTTTTTAGCAATGAGACACCAAGTTCAGCTCTTCAAGGGACACAAAATTAAGCTCTACTTCCTGGAAGGAAGAGTCCCAAAATCTTTGTGATCAGGTGTTAAACCTACCAAAGAAATTGAGATAAATTTGAGGCCATGTGAATACTGTATTTTGTATCTCCTTCAAGTTTTTTCTATAAATTTTAGCCTTTCTTAGTGATTCCTCCCTGACATAGATATTATTATGGACTATTAGTGGGGGGGTTATTTTATTTAGTTATTTATTTTTATTTTTTGTTTTTCTTAGTACATGTTTGCATTACATGATAATTCCACTGCTTGTGGGGAGTTGATACATGGGCATAACATGCCTTATTTCTTTTTCATCCTCTTCCTGCTCCCCCTATCTCTTGATCCCCTTCCCATTTGAACAGAATCTATCTCCTTACTTTCTATTATCTATCCTCTAGTATTTTTTCTTTATTTACATTTTGCTTTTCTCAGATAAGAGAAGCCAGCTTTTGTGTATGGCTTTCTTTAGACTAATATGGATTACAATTCTGTAATAAATAATTGTTTTAATCAATTATTTATTTAATGAATTAATTAATTCACTCAATCATTTATTCTTCTCACTGTGGACTCACGGGCCTTTGGCTTATGTTTTATTTTTTGTTTGTTTGTTTGGTTTTTTTTGGGTACCAGGAATTGAACTCATGACCTTGTGCTTGCCAGGCAGACGCTGTGCAGCTGAGCTAAATCCCCAGCCCCTTGGCTTATGTTTTAAATCATAACATCACCACTGCCATTTACTAGATTACCTGGAGCTCTTTTGTTAGCTCTTGTATCCTGTTGACAGCCACCCATTACTTTAAACATGAAATACTGGCATAAGACTTTTCATGCTCATCTTTTATTTTACTGGTCCCAACCCTAGACTCTGCCATTTCTTTGTAGCCTTGGCTGTTTATTAAAAACCAAGATCTGGACATGAGGGGTGCTCTTGCCACTGGTGTAACAAGACTAGTCAGTCTCAGTAAATAGGGCTAAGAAGCAAGTGTGTGTGTGCTAACTTAAGTATGTACACATGTCTACGGTTATTTATCTCTCTCAAATATATTATATAAATATATTAAAATCATCTCAAATGTAAAATACGTATTTATTAATTTATATATTAAAATAAAGTTAATTCATACAGGTACTTCCACCTCCAATCCACCGCAAAGATTTCCTTTACCATTTCCCTGTGCATATTTATGACTTTACCTTACTAAATAGTGCTTTCTGACAGACAGAAACCTGGCTCTCATAATTTACAACATATGTGCTGATTTGTTTAATCCTAGTACATGGATAAAATAGTTTCAGAATTGCTAATATACATGCCCGTGAGAAACAACTTTACCAAATAGAATGCAGTACTTCGTGAAATTTCCCTTTTTCTTTTCTTTATTTTGTTTTCTTCTTTCTTTGTCTTTCTCTCTTTATTTCTTCCTTCCTTCCTTTTTCTTTTCTGCCTTCCTTCCTTTCTCCCTTCCTTCTT
>NW_004955457.1:5996263-6012599 GCF_000276665.1 Chinchilla lanigera
TCTTTCTTTCTTTCTTTCTTTCTTTCTTTCTTTCTTTCTTTCTTTCTCTCCTTTTCCTTTCTCTCCTGTCTTTAGCCTGAGTATCAAGTCAAAATACTGTACTCTCAAAGTATTTTGTTAAGCCTCTTTCTTACCTAATGCTACAAGTGCTAACCACTGCACCACTACTTTCTAGGTGTGGCATTGGAAAAGTTATAACTGATATTGCAACTAGGCAGCGTTACAGACTGAGTATATAGCAAGCAATAAAAGGTGAACATTAAGCCATGATTTCTCATTACAGGAATAAAACATCTCTCATAATGACAAATTTCATGCTTTTGGTAATAATTTCTTCTGTATTCTCTTCAGTTGGCATAAGTAGTTTGCCTGGAAAAGAATTATATATAAGATACTTTTATCCATCTTTATTTTTAATTTATAATTAAGAACTACATTACACCAGAGAATTACAAATAATTATATTATACCAAGGATACAGAAGAAAGAATAGACACATGACTTAAATTCCATGTTCCTTTACTAAGCAGTCAAGGACTATGGAAAAGTCATGTTTTAGAGAATCAGAAAGCAATCTATCCGGCATTCGATGATAAAATTTATATAAGGTAAATAAATGAACATGTTTAGAATCAATAATATTTGTACTTTAGCAATAGTATTTAATGTTTAACTGGCTAGCAATTAAAGAAGAAATTTGATGTCTCTGAAAAATAGTATTTATCCAAACTGGTTAATGTAATTTATGGCACATGGGAAATTTTCATAAAGTAAAATCATTAAAGAAGATGAGATCATTAGATAATAAAAAAATTTCCACAAAAATGCTGTAATACCAGACTTATGTACATTAGTATAAATATGTAGACTCCCACATTTATGTTAGGTTTTTTACATTGCATGTCTGCATTGAAATAAAATTTACTGCCTTCTTATTTGTATTTTCACTAATATGTTACAGTAATAAAAAACTTAAGTTTCCATGCAAGTAGAAACATTTGTTTGGTAGATATTGAATAATAAACAAATTGCACTGTGTCAACAGTTAAGGTGATAAAATATTGGCAATGAAGCTAAACACTAATTTTCCATTCTTTATTCACAAATAATTTATGAATAAGGATTTTGGTCAGTGTACTAGATACTCACTTAGGAAATAGAAAGATCAATACAAAATCCTACTTACATACACACAGTATTATAACACATTGTTGGAATTGAAAAGAACTGTACAACCATTTCTGAAAGTGTAAAATGGGAGGTAATATAAAAACTTTATGAAATGTGCAGCAAAATCAGCTGAGTGATCTGCTAGAAAAAGGACTGATCTAAAATGGCATTGTAGGATCTAATAAGGCTCATTTTAAGAACAACACATATTTTGGGGGAGGAGGAATGCAGCTAGAAATCATTGCAGCAATACACATAAATATTTCAGTTTCTAACAAACAATTTTTCATGGTATCTGCTGATGTTTTAAAATTTTTTGTTTGTTCTTTTTGAGACAGAATGTTGCTGTGTAGTGCAGATAGGCCTTGAATTCACTATGTAGCTGAGGCTGGCCTTGAATTTATGGCAATCTTCCTGCCTCAGCCTCCTGAGTGCCAGGATAACAGGCATGTGCTACCATGCCTGCAGTGTTTTCTTGATTGCCATTCCAAAGTTTTGTTTTCTTCACATGTAAATTACAAATAATTCTATTGATCTATTTTGGGCTATTGGCAAATATATACATTTAGTACATATTGTGCCTCCTAATATTATTTGAACCAATTTAGCATGGTTATTAGCAATATTTTTATTCTATTTTGTATATTTTTATACATTTCAATATATTTTGTACATTCAGATATTTAGAATTGTTAATAAAATTATAAACACAACAAAGAATAGCAGTTTTTTCAACTCTATTTGGTTAAATGTACATTTATTTTTTTCAGTTGATTGACTTTAGCACTTCAAGAAGTTAAATTTTTTTTGTGAGTTAGACATAAACTTTTAACAGGTACTTTTTAATAATTTAAAATACAACTTCCCTACTTCAAAAATTTTTTGATTTGTGGTGAGATAATTTTCAATTGTAGCTATCCCAGATTTCTCAATATCAAAAAAAATTCAACTTTTCCCACTTGTAGGTTTACTCTTCTGAGATGGTTCCATCATATTCTTTTTCTTATTTTAAAGAGAAAAGAAAACAAAATAACAACAACAAAGACAAAAACAAAACAACAGAAAAAATAAAACAAAAAAATACAGAATTTCAAAACAAGATGATAGGAAATTAACAATGGTTGTTATAGTATATGTTGTCCATAATATACTTGAATTTAACACATGATATCTAAATATGGTATTTCCTTCAACCATGAATATTTACTGTGTATTAATCAATACATAGTTTATAGATTTAGATCCATTTCTTCTGCTCATAGAAAAACTTTTGGTGCCAAAGTTTGGTATATGCAATTAATGAATACCAGAAAAATAAAACTTGATTTTCTTCCTCTTTAATTACCTATTTATATAAAGTCACACACGCCCATACACATACACACGGATGTGCATGCACACACATACACACACATTTTAAAGGAATGATGTGGCTCAGACTATGAAAACATGGCTAAATGTTTTCTTCAGCAAAATAGGTGCATGAGTCCAAATGTGGACCCCGCATTACTGGAGCAGACTTGACAACCCTGGTCTGAATAGCTCCCTGCCTTGGACTGCAATGTCCATGCTCACAGAGAAAAGCCCTGCAGAATGTAATCATGTCCAGTGCATCTGTCTATGGCTAAAAGCCTCAGAAGAAGAATTGTATGTATATTGCCTTGAAAGAGGCTTTGGCTATTTTTTAAGCTTTATCGTTTTTAAATCCTGAAAATAGTAATGTTCATTGCAATAAATCAGTTGCACGAGATAAAATGTTAACACACCTTCCTCTCATTTTCACCAGTCTTTTCTCCTCTGGGGTGCCCACAATTGGTTATCCTTCAAGATATTCATATACACAAACATTCAATACGTCCATATCCTGACTACATTTAAAGGACTATTTTATCTTTGACTATCGAGCTACAACAGAGTGACCTCATTCTTTGGTGCTGCTGTGGAATGTTTCATTCTGTGGACATAATACTACTTATTTAGCAATTTCCCTATCCTAAGCTGTATACACTGATTCATTTTCCATTTTCTATAATAAACTATGCTGTATAAATGTTTCTGTATAGTAATCTTTGCACATATATGCTATATCTCTGCAGGAGTCTTAGAAGCAGAGTTCTTGAGACAAAGAGTTGCACATTTGATATTTTAACAATACCACATTGTATTAAAAAATCAAGATTTTTTCTGTTGATATTCTCACCAAATGTATTTGTGAGTGATATCAATATATTTTTAAATGTTGTTTTGTATACTCAGGTATTTATTCTCTTAGAATTTATTTCATTTATGGTGTAAGGTAGGAGTAAAAAATAGTATTTTCCCCAAATGAATGTGAAAGCATAGAATCATTTATTCATTGCTTATCCTTTCTTTTGCAATTTTATTATAGATGAGATTAGTTAAAGTCCTTCACTGCAAACAGCAAAAATTTGCTTGGGCCAGTCTTTCCATAAAAGGGCTTTGTCTTAGAAATTTAGGCACCCTGGAGTATAGGAATGCTAAGAAAGTTGATGAGCAGAAAGCTTCTAGGTCGTTTCTGAGCCAGTGTGTGTGCAGTCAGCACTAGCAGCAAACTCCACCAAACCACCCTAGAACAATGTTATATCAGATCCACCCAAAATACCAAAAACTGGAACTTGTGCACTCACATAAGTTGGATCTGAGGCAAAGCCTCATGTAGGTGGGTTTTTATTGTATAAAGCTGGCACTCAGGGCTGCATGTTCCTTCAGTACAATGGAGCTTAAATATACTATATCTTTAAGTATAAGTGGTTATCAATTGTAAGATGCACACATATTTCACGAACCAAAAATAAAAATAAAAACATTGGTTCTTAATCTCTGAAACAATGCTTTTTTTCAGTTAGAATTTTTATTTTATAATTATTGAAAAGGAATATTTTGGATTTATTTAGACAGATGTATGTTACATGTTTTATTTCCTTATACACACACACAAAGAAATTATAGACAAAGTGATTTTGTTAAAACCTCTTCCTTGGGCCTCCAATGCCCCAAGAGCCACGGGCGGGGAGCCCCGGTCTTCCGACTGGCTAGCTTCCTGCCTCATAGGCCCCCGGAGGGAGGGCCCCCAGTGCAAGAGGAGCCATGCGGCAGCGAGCGCTATTGCTTAAGGGCTGGCTGCTGCCGCTCAATTGAAAACTATCATGACACAGAGAAACAATGACACAATTGGCCCACCATGCACCAGCTGCAGATGCCCACCCTGGGACATGTGTGAAACATTCAAATGGAAAAACCCCTGGGAATACATGCCATACAATGGGCCACTCTTGCTCCTGCCATTGAGAACCAGAAAGGTCCAGAGTCAGCAGAGGAGCAGCTGCTGAACAAGGACTCAGAGAACATGAGAATGCACACTAATCCCGATGAGTCAGAAGTCCTGTGGACTGGGGTCATGAGAGCCACTGGGAAGCTGGAAACCAGGAGGACCTTGCACAATACTTGCGGAGACTCACTGGAAGCCATTCTTCCCCTGACAGTACAGGCTGTGGTGGAGCTCCGGAGAAGTCTGCAGCAGGATTCCTGCTGCCTGTGCTGACAGTTGGGGAGAGGACACTAACTGGTTGCTGGGTCCCAATGCGATGGGAGGCTGGAGAGAAAACGCTACAAAAAATGGCTTTCACCTCAGATGGCTCACTTGATTTTTGACAACCCTTAGGCTATAACTACTTGTTAGATCCTTCTTGCATATCTCTGTCTTCCCGAGAAACCAGTTCGAAGATACCACCATGTATACAGCATGTATACAGCAGTCATTGATATTTTCCTACCATAACTCTGTAATATTTGTATTGTTGGTATCTTATTTCATAAATGCATGTTTATTATTATGTGTTTCCTACAACAACCATTGAGAATAGTTAATGATTATTCAATAGGTCACTCATGTATAGTTCTATTTATTTTCTTTAGAAGGCACTTTGAAGATACCTAAGCATAGTACAACAACTATTGATAATTTCCTACCTCTATTGTCTGTAACTCACTATTATTTGTCTGTGGTTATTTGCCTAGTTGTTTTCCTTAGAAACTATCTTACAGATAACAATATATAAAACAATAACCATTGATAATTTCCTACCACTTTGTCTGTAATTTGGTAAGTCCCCCTATTATTATGTTATCCTTCTTTTACTCTTTAAAATAAAAAAAATTAAAAAAAGAAAAAAAAAAAAAACCTCTTCATTGAAGGAGTCAGTCTTCCTGATGACAGTCCTGATGTCAAATAGGGAAATTGTGGCAAAGAAAAATTATTTGATGAATTTTCTGAGAATGTAGATAGCAGCCTGAAGAGAGATTATATCATACCACTCCATCCACAGTCACACTTCAAAATAGGATTCCACTCAAATGGAGAAAAAAGTGGAACATTCCCTGCTCTTTTGATTCACTTTCCCAATCATTCTGTTAGAAATAGCTTACAATGGCAATACTTCACTAGCTGGCAATAACAAGAATTACTCTTCTCAGAATATGGAAAGAGCTCAATTCAGAGGAGAGAAAAAAATCAGCATCTGGGGACACCAGGAGGAGTCCTGTTCAGGGTCACTATTTGTAAGAGGGGCTGTCCTCTTTAACTCAGATGACTTCCTCATGCAGAGAGCACAGAATTTCATATTTGCAATCCTAGATATTTACAAGTCAGCAGAATATATATGAGAAGGGGAGGAAAATGCACCAGAAAGAAAAAGATCAAATAAATAGCAGAGAATACTTTCGGGGATGGCACAGAGAAGGGGAAAAGATAAGAATGTTTGATGAGATTTCATACTTTATTTATGAAATTTCTGTTTGGGTTTTTTATAAGGACAAAGAATAATGAATCCCTTATGTGGCTAAAGACTTCATAAATATTTCTATAAGGCTGTAGATTAGTGTTACAAGATGTCAGCTGGGGCGTTCTTGCCCACTGCAATGGGGATATGGAGTTAGGCTGCCACAAAACCCTAATGCCATGGGGGAACTGCTTATCACCACATTTCAGAAATTACCTCTTTCATTGTCTCTGTGCTTCCTTTTTTATTCTCATATGTGATCTGAATTATGTTAGGTAGACTGAGTCACAGAGATCAATAACTCCTATATCCTTCTGAAGACCCAGTCACATGACAGCTATGAGGGCAATACAAACTCTTCTAAAGTGTTCATGCAGGAAGTGAGGAGTTGACCTCACACAATCAAAAACTGCCTTTTTACAGTTCTGTTTCCATTTCTCTTCTCTTACAATTTTCACTCTTGTTTCTCCTTCCACACAGCTCCAAGATTCCTTAGATTCTCTTTCCTCCTTTCCAAATTCTCAAGTTCCATCCTTCTATTTGCCTTAGTTAATTATCTCCCCCAGCCACTGTCAAATATAAACACTTTCAGGTGCTTTGCTGAACAAGACGATGACTTTACATTGGAGTCACTGTGATAGATGTGAATGTCTGTAATGTTATTACTTCCTCTAGGAAAGAAAATATGTTGTAGTTCTAAAATCTTTTCTGAGTTAAAGCTCATTGACTTCCACTTGAACTTTTCTTGTCTGATGATTTTGGGGCATGTCAGTTACCCTCTTATAAAGTTTCAGTAACCACATTGGCTTCCACTCCAGCCATTTGGGAAAAAGCTTTATTTCTTGTAATATCTGCATCAAAACAGACTTGAATTTGCATAAACTCTATTTCCCCAATGGTTTCCATTTCTAACATAACTATATAGTGTTGTTCTCTTGGGAATCCTGAAGTCATTTTCCTCTTTTCCTTATCCCAAATTATCTCCAGTGACTATGATAATTTACGGAAACACTCACAGTTCCTCGATATGTACATGTCTGTAACATGTTCTACACCAAATTCCTTCCCCAGTGACTAATTTAAACCAAATTAGACTTTTCAAATTAAGTTCCATAGCACCAGGTGATAAAGCTCTTTGCAATTTTTTCTGATTTAGGGTATATGCACGGGACTATTCAGCTAAGCATTACCTACAATAAAAACCTGATATAAAACTGCATAAACCCAAAGTCACCCAGTGTTAAAAGCAATCAATCCTGAAGTGTGTGTGTGTGTGTGTGTGTGTGTGTGTGTGTGTGTGTGTATAATACACAGTGGTGGAATAATACACAGTGGAATACAGTAGTAAGCAATGAATGATTGAGAACTATGTACTAAGATGAAAAATCAGCACCACTATAAAGCTGAAAAATCAACAATATATATTAATCTGCTTTATATGTTCCAGGACCTCAATGAGTCTCATGGTCATAACACTGGGTCAGAAAACAAATTATACATGAACATTCATAGCACAGTCTTATTTATATAAGTTTCAAGAGCACATGTGTTTAAATAATAAAAACAAAATTTATAATATTACATCTACTAAGTGGTAAAACTAAACAAAAGTGTAGGTATAATAAGCTCCAAATACAATATATTGTTTCTTTCTTTTTTTTTTATATTGTTTGTTTCTAAGAAAAAGGAAGCTGACAGAATTGAGGAAAGATATGGGAGGACGTTCAAAATTTTATGAATAATTTATTTCTTAAATTCATTGCTGTGCATGTATTTGTATACCTTCATTCTTTATGCCTCTCATAAATTTATAGCTTTTGTGTATACATTGATATTTTACTATACACTGAGTTAACTAGAGACACTTGTGCTATGTTAGTACAATTCTGAGATTGCTTTCAATTTTTGCAACATATGGTATGCAATACACTTGGGGAGAAAGATCCACTAGATCCCTGAAATAACTGAAACAGCAGAGTTGAGAGAACTACAATGTACTGGGATGAAAAACCAAATTCTGTTCTATATCCAGTGAAGCAATCTGGTTTTGACTGTTTGTTTTTGGTAAATTTAGAAAGAGAAATGCCTTCATCATTGTAACATTCTAGTTAAGATGAATACAACAGATTCACGAGATGCACTGGCCCTGAGACACTTCCAAGAGACAAGGCATGTGTAGATGAGAACATTGAAATATCAAGAATAGAATGAATGGCATGAGAGAACAACAAAGAGGATTTTCTCCTGGAGATTTCTGGAATGCAAAAGACCTGCAAGATATCTTCCTCAGTTTCCAGGAGAGTCAAGGTACACAATTAAGAACAAATGATTGAGCAGAAACTAGCCACTAATGAAAAGGGACTAGAGGCAGTTAGGCAACCTTGGAATAAGTTGTCAAACATATCTCCCACGAGAGGCACCTTCATATGGCGTCATGCTCCCAGAGAGCCCAGCATCAACTAAACTCAGCCTCCCAGAAATGATGCATCACTTTTAATCACTGTGCACTGGTCAAAGTACTAGTACTCACTCTAAGAGGACAGGACACCCCAGATTCCAGAAGTTGAGAATTATTTGTACATGGACAGCCAGCAGTAATTCCTACTACCTCAGGCAGGTACCAAAGAGCATTTCATTTTACATTTTAATGTTTATTAGCTTACAAATGTTTCCATAAGAAAAAGTAAAGAACAAAATATTATTAAATAAATTATTTCATTCCTAACAAAATATATAAGCCCAGACAATATTAAGAAATCTCTTGCCAAGTATCTCTGGCTTCATCCACTCAGCAGAAGAATTAAAAATTAATGTAGCTCTGGTTGGAAAAAGAAGAAACATTCATTGTATGAGCATCTATCACCCAGGTCCCACAGAGACTGTGGTCCCACATGGCACATAGAAAAACAGAGCTTTTGCCCTGGAGAGAGCATCCCAGTGGGGGAGAAGATAACCTGCATACATCATTTCAACAGGGCCCTCACAGGACAGGGCTGGCTTCATTTAAAAAAAAAAAGAAAGAAAGAAAAAGGAAAACTAAGGAAAATATGTTAAAAAAGATAAAAATGTGCCAAAATATTATTGATCACAGAAAAGCAAGCCATTAATTTTGAACAGTCTTGCCTAAACTATTTTTCCATGTTTTCCGCAGTTAGCTATGTAATTAAAGATTTTTAAAAAATGGAACCATTAATTCTCAAATAGGAAGGGGATCAAGAAATGAAGAGGAAAGGGAAGGAAAAGGGACAGAAAAGCAATTAAAATGTGTTATGTTCATGTGCCAGCCTCACACAGAAATGTAAACATTATGGACTGCAAAGGTGTACTAATAAGAAATGTAAAAAAAAAATCCATGAAACATAAAATAAATGGTTATCATTGTAAATGAAACCTGGGACTCTCAAATAGCTGTGACAAAATCAGGGAAAAAGTGAGTCTGAAGGGGTATTAGATTCTGTTTCACACTTCTCTATCTCTTTGAAGAATTCCCCCTTAGACAAGTCTAAGTTCTGTTTTTCATAATTTTATTCCAATCTTTATCACTTATCTTTTCCTCTAGATCTTAAATGCCAATGGTTCTAAAGAAAGTGAAAAAAAAGTCTATTAATCTAATTCAGAAATTCTCAAAGATTTGTATACTTAAGGGTGGTTGTAAATTTTTTTTCTTATTCTTGGATATTATCTCTTAAAATCCTAACTCAAAAGATCTCAGGTAGGATGTAACTTCCACTTTATACCAGATCCCATAGTATTTCTGATGTTAGAGATATAAATACAACACTTTAAGAAATTCTAGTACAGAATGATCCACAGCGTAGATCAATCACTGTGTACTTTACTTATTCCATGTGTAAAATTAGGAAGCACTGTCCATTTAACTCCACTACTGAACGTTTACATCAACTTTTTGAATTGAGCCTTCAGATGCTTTCAGAAATTTGCAAAAAGTTTTGAAGCAACAATTGATCAAGCAGCTGTAGAACTAGAATGAATCTCAAAAAAGGATGATTCAAACTCTTCCTCTTTTGTCAGATAGGAAAATCCAAATCCCAAAAGTCAAGTGATTTAGTTGTATGGGTTCACTGTGATAGAGCTAGAATTTAAAGCTGTATTTGTGTGCTTTTCTCTTCTGTCCTGAATTTTTCATTCTGTACCATGAGCTGTACCATATCTCCCAGGAGAGGCATCTTCATATGGAGTCATGCTCCCAGAGAGCCCAGCAGCAACTAAATTCAGCCTCCCAGAAAAGATCCATCGCTTTTAATCACTGTGCACTGGTCAAAGTACTAGTACTCACTCTAAGGGGGAAGGACACCCTAGATTCCCAGAAGGTGAGAATTATTTGTACATGAGGACTCTTGAGTAATAAATACAGTGAATGATCAGGCAACTGACTGGTTGTCACTCCTGGTGGCACTTAAAGGAATTTGTGACAGCACAGATTCTTCATTAAATATTTGGCATCTGATGCCCTGCAGCCTGTAGCAAACTAGCACGTGGTTTCCTCATGAACAAGACACTAACATAGCCCTGTAGAGAGACAAGATGAATGAGGTACTGATTTGAAGCTGTCTGCAGTCTATGGGGGAACAACAGCCAGGAAGACCAGTTACAAAGGAGAAATAGATGCAAGAAGGTGGCACTGGGTGAGCCTTGAAGGAGAGGTAACATGTTCACCCTTCCCTAAATAAAATTCAGCTTTACTTCTGGGAACAGAAGCTTAAATAGAGAGAGTTGAATATGTCAGGAAATGGCCCCTGGGAAATGGCCATTGGCTAAAGTGCAGTGGCTTGGTAGTTTTCTAAAAGATTTGTTTGCATTCTAACGTTGTTAAAGTAACTGGTTTTTCTGTATATAGGAAGAAGTGAAAAGGAAAGGATTAGACACCTGATATTATAATTTTCCCCTGATTATAACCATAATAAATTCTTTTAAAAATTAATCGTATTTTATTTCCAGATTAATCCCTCAGTGAGAAGACAAAGTAAAATCAGGTAAAAACAGACAGAAGGAGGCAGGAAGGGTAAAGGAGAGAAAAAGAATGGAAAGAGAAAGAAAATATGTGCCGGGGATATAGCTCAGTGGCATAAGCGCCCGCCTGGCAAGCACATGGTCCTGAATTCAATTCCCAGTACAAAAACAAAAACAAAAAAAAAAAAAAAGAAAGAAAGCAAGATGGGCTAAAGAACATTACTTGGCTGCTGGGTTGGCGTGATCCTATTTGGTCAAGCTTGGCATAAAAAAGCCACGTAGGAACTGGCAGATACACAAAGAAGGCAGAAGAGGAGATAGACCTGATTTTAAAACACAGCTTAAAAATCTCCCTAGAAATTACTTAATGTATTCAGGCAAATGTAAGATATGATTTGCCAGAGACTACTACTTGTAAACACCATTTCCGATTGTGATAATGTGTAAAGTATACTCAAGAGTCATACTTTGCTCCTAATTGGAATGGCTGCTTAGAAAAGAAAACTCTATTTGCCTAGGGGATTTATTCCATCCCATACTGTATTTTTTTGTTGTTGGATGCTCATTTTAAAAGTACGTTAGCTGATGCATCATAACGTCATTTTTGAAAATTATTTTTGATACAATACTTAAAAGAATTCCTGAAACCAGCAAATGAATTACCATTCTGCTTGCCAAGAACAGTTTGCATTGCAGTCGCATCTAGAGAAATCCATTTAAAATGTTTTAGTCAGAACAGAGGTTTCTCTGAATTGAGATAATGAATTTTGAGAAATACAAGCGTGTAATTTTGAATTTGTTATTCTTTAGGTAAGGGCATGTTTCTGAGTGGGGATAATATAATCTGTATATATTAACTGTCTAATTGTGAAACTGTGCAATCAATTTAGAGTTTAGGATAAGTTATTTTTGATAGCAGGCTGTTAATTATCTAGTGTTCTCTTAAGATGCTGCAGAATTCCAACCTTAGACATTTTTTGAAATATTAGGGTGTTTGAATGATCAAACTCATTACTCTTTCCCCTGTCCCAAAACAGCAAGACTTTTCACAGCATTTAAATCAAGATTAAACTAAAATGAATTAAATTTCATATAATTTTCCAAGAGTCTCTTAGGCAATGTTAAACATGGTAAGAGGTATGAAGGGAGAACAGGTCCATAAGGTCCAAACAGGTCCAAAGTCCGTACACTACAGTAGCAAGATGGTGCAGAGGTATTGCAGCAGAATTCATCCTGAATAGATGTGTGGAGTGATGGAAACGCTCCAGCAATGGCGATATGCACCTTTTAGACAATTTGTACAATAAACGGAATAGCATAGCAATGTAGAGATGCACACTCTATCTACCTTGAACAAAGTGCACGGCCTTGAGCTTATCATTGCCTTTTTCTGTATCTCACTTTACTCAACTGCAAATAATAGGCATCAGGTGCTTGCTATTGAGAGTTTTAAAAATGCAGAATATCGAGGCTCACCAAGACTTATTGAAATGGAATTGAGATATAACAAGTCCTCTGAGAAATTCCTTCATGCATGTAAGCTTGAAAATCACTGGCTACATGGTCTTTATATTGCCCAAAGTTGTCTTCTTTCTTGAGGTCCAGAACTCTCCTCTCTGCAAATTACTTTTTCTGCAGGAGAGGCAGTGGGATTATGAAAATAGGTTAATGTTTTGCTGAATTTTGAAGTCAGACAAACAGGTTGACATTCTGGTTCCCATATTTAGCTACTTTTTACTATTGTGCATGAGGGGCAGTGCAGGGGATTGAGTGCAGCCTTATTTATGTTAAGCAAATACTCTACCACTGACCCACCACACCACTTGTTAGTTACTCTGTGACTCTGGACAGCTTACTTCCCCTTCCTTAATCACTGTTTAATTTCTTAACACAAAATCTTTCCACTCTTCTTTTAGACTGTGGCCAGCTGCAGTCAGCTTCTGTGGCATACTGCACTGAAGTACAGTACCTTATTGGAAACAAAAGTCGGTAGTTTGTTTGTTTGTTTTTGGGGGGTGGGAATGTAAATTAACACAACCTCATGGAAATCCGTTTGGAGATTTTTTAAAAACTGAAACTAGAAATTCCATTTGACTCAGCTACTCCCCTTCTAAATATCTTCCCAAAAGGGTTAAAGTCACCAAACTATAGGAATGCATGCATACTCATGTTTATAGCAGCACAATATATAATAGCCAGATCTTGGAAGCAGTGTATACATCCATCTACAGATGACCAGATAGAGAAAATGTGTTATTTATATACAGTGGAGTACTATTCTGCCATAAAGAAAGATGAATTTGAGGCTTTTGTAAGCAAGTGGGCACAACTTGACAACATAATATTGTCTAATAAGTCAGACACACAAGTTTAAATAGCATATAATTTCTTTGATATGTTAAACTTAAAATATATGCATATATGAATAAAGAGCAAAGAGAAGACAGAAAAATAGGCACATCTTATTCAAACAATACAAATAGGTGCATCGTATTCAAACAGTTCTCTAAATTCTCTATTCTTTTGCTTCAAAAAATTTCAATAAAATGCTAATTTGTTTCATTTATAGTACGTTTCTCTTAGATCACTGAAAAGACAGTTGTATACTATTCTCTGTTTTCCTGTTTGTAAGAGAGAATCCTTTTTGTCTATGACGCATACTATGAGTAACATTTTGGTCATTCTTCTAAGATGATGGTATACAATTATTATACAGTTATTAATTATCATTATTCTCTAATTATTTTGTTATGAAATTTTATTTTATTTTCTCTATAAGAGTGCTTTTATATTTTCTTTTTAAATATCTACTTTAAATATCCACAATAAAATATTTGCTGTAGAAAACAAGCACTGCAGGTATTTAGCCACAACTCCAAGTGGTTATAAAGTGAATAACAACACAACACAGCTCATGTTGTGCAATGGAGATTTCTTAAGTGATGTGCCTCAGTGTTATAAATTCTTATGTATATATGAGAAAAAAATGATATGTGAAAATTCACACATGTGAGTTCATTAAAGAGTGGATTAAATTAAAGGCCTATGAGTTCCATTTGCTATATAGATTCAGGGTATGGAAAATTGCTGAACTTTGCATTATTTAGTTCACATTTCCTGTTTGAAGAACATCAGATTAGTCATGTTTTCTGTCTCTCTCCCTGTTCTTTCTGTGTGTACACATCAGCACAAGATTACCAATGCAGCTGTTTTGTAAGACAGATAGGCATCCATGAGTGGACCTACGTTCTCACATCCTATATTTAAAAATTAAGGAATCTCATCAGAAAAGAAAGAAGAACTTATCCATCACCCTGAGAGGCTGAGGTAGGAAGACTGTAAGTTCCAGCCCAGTCTGGGCAGTTTAGAGACTTTGTGAGACTTCTCAAAACCAAACAAAATCTAAAAAGGACTGGAAGTTTAGCTCAGTGTGAAGATCTTGGGTTCAGTCCCTAGTACCACACACACATACACATGACAAAAAGAAAGACAAATTTGTCAGTATTGCATATTAATGTTCCTCACACATTTGCTATGTCAATTAATATATGTCAAGCCTTTGGCACACAGTTGAATTTAATAACTGGTATTATAATTATTGCTACTATACCTATCATTTTTTTTAAGCCTGAAATTACCTCCTTAATTTATGTTAGCTAACAGGTTAACATAGTTAATAATGATTTAATAGTGGATGTCTCCATCTCCTGCTTTTCCCTTTCTAAAGGAAACTTTTAGAGGATCTTATGCATGTGAGGAGAATACAGAAAATGGCTTACAAAATGATGTCTCTAAACTGTGATTTAAGTGTGAATCAGCAGCACCTCTGACTGTCCACACTAGAAAATAGAGAAGAATTCTGTGTTAGTCAGATTTCTGTTACTATAACAAATACATGAGATAATGAATGTGTAAAGAGAAGAGGTTTACTTTGACTCACAGTTGTAGAGGGTTCAGTCCCTGGTTGATTGGATCCATTGCTTTTAGGTTTCTGGTGGGTGCCAGATGGCCTTGGTGAGCAGTGTGTTGTAAAACAAAGCTACCTACCTCATGGCCTGGGAATGAACAAGAATGGAAGAGGAAAGGGCAGAGTCACACTGTGTCTTTCAGGGGCACATCCCTGATGCCCCAGACACCTCTCATTAAGCCTCACCTCTTAAAGTTTCCATTCCTTCCTAGTAATAATTTACTGGGAAACCCAGGCTTCACCAAGGGGATTTTCCAAGGACATTCATGATTCACATTGCAGCAAGCAGTGCTGTGATGGCTTCTTATGACCAAATGTCTCTGGGAAAGCTCTAGATTAACTTTTTCCATGGTTCATGAAGAAGCAAAAGATTTCTGTTTCAGAATAGCTGTTGATCTCCCACTTAAGTTTTGAAAATATCAGCCATTAGGTCTTGTATGTTCTAGGTGTGCTAAGCAGGGTGTCCAAATACCAGTGTTTGCCACATACACAGCTATTTTGGAAGATGCTGGTCTGGCCCAGTCTCTCGCCCATCTTAGCAGTCATTGCCACTGCCACCTATATTTTTAGGACAAATTACCAAGTAACAGTCAAGGCCATAGCAAATTGTACCTGGACTGCTTGCTCTCGACCTCGAAACAGACTAGTTTCTAAAATTTGATATCTCACAATGAGGAAACAAATAGCTGGTCTGTACACTACATGTTTAATTTATTAAAAGTTAGAAACCAAAGCTGAAAATCAGAATTGTTTTAATGTTTGTCATTTTAAGTTAATGAAAACTTAATGAAAATTTGATTATACTTCCAAATTTTATTGATAAGGATACAACCATCAACAATTCTAGTGTTCAATATCTTTCTAGTTGCTAGTGCAAAAAGGATTTAACTTCACAAAATATTCTTCAGTAGTGTCTTAACCACTTTCTTATAACTAATTCACAATACCCATCTCCCACAATTTAAAGGAGGGGAGGTTTATTTCAGCTCACAGTCTGTAGAGGTTTCAGTCCCTAATGGCTGGGCTTCAAGGCAGAGGAGAGACAGTTCACGACATGGTGCAGGAAGTAGAGATTCCCCACCTCCTAACAGAAAGTCAGCTATAAACTCCCATAATCAATGCCTTTCAAAAGCCACACAGATGAGCCTATGTGGCTCTTGGGGGACATCCAGATATAAAGCATAACAAGTATCCATTTTCAACTGCTGCAAATTTCCACAAGGTAATGAGTTTCTCCACAATGACACATAAAAAGAAACACTAAGATGACCACCGTTAGTCCTGGGAAAATAATTTCTGAGGCAAAAATTAATATCAAGAAAGATTTTAGGGCTGGGGACTTAGCTCAGCGGCAAAAGCGCCTGCCTGGCAAGTGCAAGGTCGTGAGTTCGGTTCCCGGTACCGGAGAAAAACCAAAAAAAAAAAAAAA
>NW_004955457.1:6012699-6027899 GCF_000276665.1 Chinchilla lanigera
AAAAAAAAAAAAAAAAAAAGAAAGATTTTACTGTGTTAACATTTAATTAGGGTCTTTAACTGCACAACATCCCCCACTTTCTGAAGCAGCGTCCTTTTCCATTATTGGCAACGTAATGATATGTAAAATTGCAAGACATTGCTCTTCATTTACTTTTCTTTTGCAAATACAGAGCAAAAGAGTGGAGAAGTTTTCTTATGGAATTTACATGATATCTATCAAAAGAGGGGACTCGTCAGTTATAAGTCTATGTCAAGTATTGGAAGAGTCCTGCTGTTTACTGTACTTATTAATTTTCATTGTCCTGACATGTGGAGCTTTATAAATGGAAGAGCTCATTGTGGAAGTCTTGCTAGTTAGCTTAGAGCTGGTAGTAGATAAGTTCTCTGGCAAATCATACAGAAGTTGTTGGCTACAACTGCTCAATAGAACTACAGCACAGCAATAGAACTATAGCACACATAAGGTAGCCAAACTATCCCAAATAAACTTTCCTTTTGGAAAACCAGTGACTTATGTGATCAGGATTTCAATCTTATAATTGAAAAAAAAGATTTATATGTAGTTATGAGGGCTCCTCTATATTATAGAATTTGCCAAATTAGACATATATGGATGTGTAGCTGATAAACTAATTTTTTGTCCAATAACATGCACCATGAGTCTTACTACAAATTTATATCATTATTAGTAATATGTGAAATTTTTTTGAAATGCTAGGTGGACTAAACAGTAGGTTTAATACTCTACAGATAGCTTCATTTCCCTACAAACAGCTTCACTTTAAACTGGGTTATCTTGGAGAAGCCATAAATGTGCTAGAATTTCAATGATCATTTAATTGAAAAAGAGAGAGGTTATATTTGTCGCTATAGTTGCTTCAAGGATTAAATACATTCTATATTTAAAAAGCGCTCAGTTAATTAAATATGAATGTAAATCCAAGAAGGGCAAATCCCAAATTCAGAAATGCTTTTGCCTGTAATACATTTACAGGTCCTATTAAGGCACAGAGATATTATTTTTCTCTTTAAAGCCTTGTTTTTTTTTTTCCCTTGTCCAGTGTTTCTGAAAGTGACTGTGATGAAGCTGATTAGCACATGAAGTGTGTGGAGCAGCTGGTTCCCTGAACTGGCAAAAGTTTCAGAAAGAGGCAACAGGAAGCCGAAGCTGGTTCCTGAGTCAGGCTTGTACCTAAAATCTGCCAAGCTGGGTTAAGCCTGCAGATCTTCCATGGCTCAAACAGAGGAAATTAGCTTTCAGCAGGAAGGAGCCGTAGGGTATGAATAAAATGTCACTTGCTACATTTCTGAGATGTATTCTATAGCAAAAAATGAAAACCTTTATTATCTCCAGCTGCTGCTTGCTCCAGTTTTGTTTTCATTTCACTGGGCCTAATCATGAGTGAATTCTATGGCTTCTAATAAAACTTTTGCCCTAAGATTTTCCTGAAGCTACCGTTATCGTGTGAAATTTTATGTTTCCTTAAAATATTTTGAGATATATGTATGGAGCAGAGTTACTTTGCAAAGTCAATATTTAATATCAAACATTGGATGATGGGAAAAAATGAAGGAAAAAGTATTCAAAAGCATACTTTTCTTCTTTTGGTACTGGGAATCGAACTCAGGACCTTGCACTTGCTAGGCAGGCACTGTGCTACTGAGCTACATCCCTGGCCCTTTGAAAGCAAATGTTTTAAAATGACAGGATTTTTTTCTCTTTTTCCATCCCCTTGCTGAGAATTTTAGTTTGTTTACTTAAAAATGTTCTATTTCATTATATGTTTGTGATACACAATGAATGCACTCATCATGGGGAGTTGGCATGGGTAGATAGCCCATCCTAATCTTTTTGGCTTTCTTTTCCTCCCCTCCCCCAGACTATATCCCCTCCCTATTTTCATAAGGTCTACCTCTCTGTCTCCTATCACCTGTCTACCTATCTTTTATTTTGCTCTTTATTTACATTTTGAGTTTCCCGTATTGATGAACTGTTTTCTGTTTCATAGTTCATTTGTTTTCTAAATGAATGATTCAAGTAACTAAGTACTATCCATGTACATCTAAAATTTTAAAAAAATTAAACCAGCAGAGAAAACTATTTATAGTATTTAGAATTAATTTAGAATTAATTAGCTATTGTTGCTGAATTAAATATTTAACTAAGTGCAAGAATGCAAAAGAGAAAAGTGTTACCATTGAATAAAACAGACATCACCTCATCATGTTAGAAAACAAAGTATACAGATTCACTTGAAGACATGAAATATGGTATATGTACACCCTATGTCCTCTGTAGCCTGGATATTCCCGTGGCCAAGTCTCCTCCTAAGCCAAACACTCAGCAAAAGACTTGGTCCATAAAAGGCACTT
Source organism: Chinchilla lanigera (assembly GCF_000276665.1). Lineage (NCBI taxonomy): Eukaryota > Metazoa > Chordata > Mammalia > Rodentia > Chinchillidae > Chinchilla > Chinchilla lanigera. The sequence continues at coordinate 6,015,075 of NW_004955457.1, forward strand.
ATAAGAGTTTATAAAATGAATAGATTTACTGCATAGATTTTGTATTGTGGCAAATATGAACTATAACAAAACTATTGTCAAAGCTTTGCAAGAGATTTTAATTATGATATTAGAGCAAAATTTTTGTGAACTTATTTGTGCAAGGCTACTTATTTAACTTTGTGCCTTGCTACTTTGCTTCTATTTTCCTGCTGCCATGGTACATACATATCTTTGTACAATACACACTTACTTGATATTGGTATGTGCTCAATATATATAAATGATACATTGTTTTGAATGTCATTATTCTCAGGGATAACAAGGCATATTCCTTTATGTGCATCAATTGGTGTTAAGTTTTGGAGAGTATATCATTTGCTCAATCATATTTTATTTATGTATTCCTGTATTCATGGACACCTAAGAGACCCCTGACTCCCCAGGGTCTCAGAAGTAGAATTGTGTCAACTATTTTACCTCTTTCAGGGGTGTACTTCCCAGAGCCAATGGCTATTTCTTCCTCTGTGGCTTTGGCATCCTCGATACTACCTCGTATTAGTAGTTAACTTCTCCAACTGGGGCACATTCATTTCCTTCTTTCTCTTTGCATTTGACATGTTCTGATTTTAAACTCATACTGATTTGATGAATGCAGACTACTGTCTTCTTTTTTCTATGCATTTCTTTGATTATCAAAGAAGCTGGGTGTCATTTCACCTTCCCCCTCAGACATTGGTTTTTCATCTTTTAAATATTTTTTGTTCTACTTCTTTTTGATCCTTAAAAATGTCTCAAATATTCACTATGCTAATCCTCAGTCATCCATATCAGAAATATCTTTTCCCAATTGATTATGAGTCAACTTTGACTGTGATTCAGTTAACTAATCAAGTATTTTTATAGTGATGTCTTAAAATTCCCTTATTTTTGACTCATAGCTCTGTGTTTTCTGGATCATAAGAAATCCTTTTCAACTTCAAAATTCTAATGATCACGATCTGTCTTCCTCTTTTTATAAATTTATTTTCATGTGTATTTTTAAACTCTGATTAAATTTCTACCATATTATTTTACTCATAGGATATGTAAAAATGTGGAATAATGTTGCACATTTTAATTTTGAGCCTATCTTTGTCTTTTAAAAAGTAAGGTCTTTGACGAAGGATTTCATCCCTTTGTTTCCCAACTTATTTACAGGCCAAAGGTGTTACTTGGCACAGTGTTTGTTACATAAATTCTTGCTGCAATTTCCCATCTAGTAAGCTACTCTACACCTAACATTCCTACTACTTACATATATTGAACATATACCAATATAAAATAACACTGAATATTGAAAAATGATCCATAGGTACAGAAATGTTAGCTATGTTCAATCAAAACTTGACATTTTTTAGAAATATTTAATCAAAACACTAAGTTCCTTAATTTATATCTATGAAATGAAGACAACAGACAACATAGATAGGAATGCTCATGTTTATGTTACATGGAATGATTTAATTTAATGTATTTATCAATTATTGAATATACTAAAATAGGGGTATATACAGGTACTAAAACGGCTTCTTTTACACTACAAGGGATTGGAATTTGATCTGTCAAATTCACCACATGAATTCTGCCTACCTTCGGTATGACAACAATTAGAATAAGCATAATAACCTCAGCCTCTTCACAGATCATCCCTAAAGGTGCTCTTTGTCTTCAGTGAAGATCTGATGACTAATTACACCAGGTAATGTTGGAGATCCACCCTGGCTCTAATCCCTTTGTACTTTTCTGTCCACTTCTTCTCAAATCCCTTCCTGGAATATCTTCCATTCTTTGGTTCTCAGTGTTTTCTGAGGCCAAGTCAAGGGCTCTTCTCTAGCAGATTGCCCTCTGGCTAGTTTCTGTGGCTACTACCAATCTGGAGGAATATTAAATCTGGTTCCTCTATCTCAAGCGTGGAAAACTCTGAGACTACATCATGCCGCCAACTTCAGGAGGATCAAGGTGGATCAAAGCGGCATTACCGTAGAGGGACTTCTGCCAGAGACCGCACCTTCTTCTCTCTTATGACTTCACATATCCAGGGAACACTTCCTTAAAACAATTACAGTAACAATTACGTGGTTCTGTTCACAAGGCCTGCTTCTGGGGCACCCCTGCTAACACGATAATTGATAAAATCCTACAGGAACTTTAGGAACTTAGCAAGATGCTACCTCAGAATTTTTTTTTAACTGCTTTTTTTTTTTTTACAGTGAAAGAGGATAAAAAAATCATTATGATTCAATTTTATGTTTTTTACTGTCAAGAAACCTTAGTTTCTAATTCCAATGTTGGTTAGATACATTAAGATTTTTCATGGAACACAGAACTTTCACTTTTAATTAAAAGAAAAATTGAACATGACACAGGCTTCTCATAAATCTGTCCCAGTTCTAACTAAAGAAAGTGGCTACGTCAGCAGTTCTGCAATGGTGGAGACTTCCTTTAAAGAAATTTCATTTAAGAAAATAGAGTCATAAAATGTTTTGTAACTAGTGGAACATTCTAGCTCGGTCACTGATATCTTAGATCCTATCCGGGAAAACAGTAAAATCCAACTACAGATGAAGCATCAGCAGTGTATGAGTGCTTCTGAACTCACATAAAAAAGGCCAAAATCTTCTGTCATTTCTCTCACCTAAACTTTGTTAGAAGTAAAAATATTTCAAAATCTGCACTTTTGTTCACCTCTGAAGCTAGCATCCTTTTTCATTGTATCCAATTTATTTTTCAGTATCTTATTATTGTTATCTTTTCAATCTGGGTATATACATGGTTCACAAAATATCTCACATATTTCAGTTACACACTGGCTTGGCTCCCAACCCGGAGACAACAACTATCAAGAGTATTTAGTACTTTCTTCTAGAGTTTCTCTGTATAAGGATAAGCACTTCTGAATATAATTTCTTATCCCTTCCAGTGCCCTAAGGTCTAGGTACAGAGCAATCCTACGTGCTTACAACCTATGAGCAGTTGTTGCTGTGAGATTATAGAGATGGCTTTTCCAAGAACACTGAGCAGGATGTTGGGAAGTCTCTAGCTCTCATCTTGATCTTTCACATCATGTTCTTCTTGTGCAGCAATAACAGGAGAGCACTCAAGAGGGCGCTTGTGAGTTTCCCGAGGAAGACATATTGAATACAGACTTTCCATTTTGTGTTGACGGCAGTGATCATTGCTGGATCCTGCAGTGAGCATAGGTCCAGTTTTCAGGGATGTGTATGTTCAGTTTGTGATACGTAAACCTGACATGTTTAATTCCACTTCTGATGGTTCCCACTATGAACTGTTATTATTAAAGACCTGAAGGTACTCTGTATGCATTAGCTAAAGACTTAATTCTAAACAAAAGGGAAAGAAGAAAATGAACAGTGGTCCATAGAAAATCATTCCTGTTCCCTCAGATTTGTCTTTGGGACCTACAAGGAATAGAGAATTAAACATTAATTATTAAGGAAGGAAAATGTTCTTTATAATTTCTCTCAAAGCAATTTTTACATTTTAAGTATTGTTAAATTAGAAAATTAATGCACAAGTACATTGTCACTGTTAAAGAGGCTTAATGAAACATAAAAAGGCTGGGGTTTTAGCTCAGCAGCACAGCGCCTGCCTGGCAAGCACGAGGTCATGAGTTCGATTCCTGGTACCAGAAAACAAAAACAAAAGCAAAAACAAACAAACAAAAAGAAACATAGAAAGCTAAGCTATTCTTTGATGACTTTTTGATCCTCACGAATTTCATCCTATTGCAATCACTTTTGTATTCACTCTTGCAGATGCTCCCGCATATGTTTGTGTACATGTATGTGCACCTGCAGACGTAGTGACTTTGTTCTGTTTGTATATATGTTTCATGTTCATGAATGGTGTCACACAGAGCAAAAAGAGCAGTATGGCATGAATAAAATGAGTAATTCAGGGGGAGGAGCAAAGAGATTTGTTAGTTACATATTGGTCACATCATGGGAAGTCTCAAAGGTTGTACAAAATGTGTGTTTTTTTATATGAGGAAATGTTATTGGAAGACTTTGAGCATAGTGGGCTGTAATGGTGGGAGACCTGCTAGGAAATGATTGCAATGAGCTGGGTGTGAGAATAATGACCTGCGGTGGGATGGTGGGAAGGAAATTGATGAGAGAAAGTTCTATTTGCTATTTGAAAGTAGAAGTTCATTACAATTTTCTAGAAAGGTTATAGGGCGGAGAGATGAACAGGATTTATAAATGATGTTAAAGTTTAAGGCTTGAGCCACTGGGCAAAGAGCAGTGTTACTTCTAAGATAATGAAAGGGTGAAGAATAGGTTTACATAAAGGGATGAAGTTGTGTCTGATACTTCCTTTGTTTTTCTTTTTTTTATTTCATTTTGTTTTGTTTATTTTATTGTGAGACAAGGTCTCACAGTGGCCTTGAAGTCACTGTATATCTCAGGCTGGCCTCAATCCTCCTGCCTCATGGTCCCAGGTGCTGGGATTACAGTCATGTGCCACTATACCCAATAGTGTTTGATATTTTCTTTCTTTTTTTTTTGGTTTTTTCTCCGGTACCGGGAACCGAACTCAAGACCTTGCACTTGCCAGGCAGGCGCTTTTGCCGCTGAGCTAAATCCCCAGCCCCCTTTATTTCTGAAAGAAAACTGAGACAGCCAAGTGTAGCTGTTGAGTAGGCAGATGAATATGAAAGTCAAGAGGAGAAACACAATGGGGAGTATAAATCTGGGAAATGTTAGTGTGTAGACAATTACAGTCCTGTTTCAGATGCAGTTGGTTAGGGATTATGTATAATTAGGGATCAGGAAGATGAGGTAAACTGATCAAAGAAACACAAGCTAAATCAGTTTGGAAGGCAAAAGGAAAACCAGGGTCCTATGGTATCTCGGAAACCATGTGTGGGAGGTACTTCTACCAAGTAGGAAGCTTCTGAATGTTTGAATAATGTGAAGTGGAACCAAGGCTTCAACAGTAGGAAGGTCACTGGGACCTTGAAAAGAGGAACGTTTGAAATATTTGGAGCATCTGGAGCAATTTCCAGATTCAAACTGGAAGAAGAAAGTAACACATCATTATTTCTATTTTAATAAAACTGTGAAAGAGCTTTCCCATGCAGAGATTCTATAAATTCACGATGAAAAGACATTATAATGGAATTATTTAAGGCACAGACCCATAGACACACAGTCCGCAGTGAGATGTAAGACTTAGAAATAGGAGATGGCAATATATTGGCGTCCATCACTGACGGATCACCCATGTCCAATGCCCAATGGGTTTTTGGCTAGGCTAAGAAAAGATTCGAATTCAAAGAGAATTTTTGGATACTGCAGTGATAGTCTGTGCTTCTTCCTCGTAGCAAAAGTCAGGGTGTTTTCGCTTCCTTACAGAAAAGAGAAAGGGGTTGTAAGGAGCCAATTTAGTAGGTTAATATATTCCCTTCTTTACTTACTGCCACTATGTCTGATTCAAACCCGAGAAACCCAGAGGGCAAGTCCTGGGCTGGCTTTCCGGTGATGGTGGGAAGGAAGTTGCTGTTGCTTCAGGAGCACTCTGTACTCTCGAGCCCAATAAAACCAAGCTGTGTACTGTTTCTTCTTCTACCTGAGGTGGACCATGGCAGGGAAAAGCCAGTGTGAGGTGGTATTGGCTCTTCCCGAAGGAGGAATCAGACTTTGTGGTATAATAAACCAGCCCAGAACTAGGTAGCTTGCACCAGAAAATGTGGATTTCTTTGGAGGGTGAGCTGCACGGTTTTTCTGTACTAAGCTGGTGGTTTGTTCAGGGTTGCATTGCCAAGCATGGCTTCATTCATGCGTCTGGCAGTTGACTAGATATTATCGAGGTGATGGTAATGGCACGGGGCACATTCTTCAGCAGGCTCATCTGGGCTGTTCGTGCTGTAGTAGTCGGAGGGAGACTGAACATGCTTTCCTAATATCCACCAATTGCTTTTTGGAATTTTATTTGCATAGATGTGGTATGTTGCAAATTTTATTTCTGTTAATATTACCCGCAGCATTAATAATACAAAAGTTAACACTACTTTTTGACATTTGTAGTAACTTATGTTTGGAATAAATGATCAATACTTAGATATGCCATGAATAATTATGAAAAATAAAAATGGCCAGCTAAATTTTAGTGGCTTCAGTTTGATATATAGGATGCATTTTATTTTTTATTTAGGTCCCCTATATATTTATGTATACTTCTGTGTCATATCTCACAGAAGTGAAGTTTACAATATTTTGTCTTTATTTTCACTCATATTTCCATTTTCCTTCTTTCTTTTTCCTTCTTTCCTTCCTTTCTTCTGTCGTTCTGTCCTTCCTTCCTTCCTTCCTTCCTTCCTTCCTTCCTTCCTTCCTTCCTTCCTTTCTTCTTTCCTTCTTTCCTTTTCTCTTTTTTGAATGAAGGGCCTTTGCATAATGCTAGGCAAGAGCACGGATATGTAGTGATAGTCTGTGCTCTTTCTGAGCCTCACTTTCAACTTCTCTTTTATCATTTTAATGATCTGCAACTTGATGCAATTTGGTGTATAAATACTGTTGATAAGTAGTTGACAGTGTGACATTCTTATTTATGATGATAAAATATCTTTCTTTTTATTTCATGGCTATTGTTTTATACCCAGTCTTAGATGCCTCTCTTCCAATTCGTATTTTAATAGCCAATTTTCCAAATGTGAACATTCTGTAATTCTTATTTTCAGAATAATTTGGACAAAAATTAAGCTAGATTTAAATTAAATGCATTACTTATTTATAGTCACAAATTATTTATCAAATTATAATTATTAAACTTTCAAAATCTTATGTGGAAAAGTTCTTCTAATTTCATTTGAGTTATAGTAGTATTTTAAGGAGTATTTTAACAGCTATGCTCTTTACTTAACCTAAAGACTGTCTTTCACAGAATGTAAATCTTAAATATGGCCAAGGATTTTCCTAGGAACCACATAAAATAATTAAAATGTAAGAGTATTGACCTGTAGGGTTTTGTCCTCGCAGGACTAAAGGATACACAGAAGCTATAATATGCTAATTACTAATCAATCATATCTATTTGGTAAAATTGCCATTCTTTTTAAACCTTCTTGCATACACTTTCATTGTGCTAAGCATTTTTACGTGTTTAATTTATTTCTCACAACTCTCAGATGAAGGAAGTATTTTTAACTTTTAGTTGTTATTATATAAATGAGGGTATAAGGCTCAGAGATACAAAGGGACCCCCCGAGGTCACTCCGCTGATTAGTAGGACAGGCAGGCTTTGAACCAGGGCAGTTTGGTCCCCAAATCCTGTATTTGACCAGTTTCACTCCTGCATCTTATAGATCTTTTCTAGAAAATGGATTGAGTAATAAAAAGATATTACCTTACTTAGAAATAGACTTGCAGAAACACCATATGATTTAGACGTCTGATTATTTTTGTTTGCTTTGGTAACAGGCCTTTTAGCTAGAGGGAATTAATGAGATGTCACGATTCTGAGTATTTTGTGTTATGTATCACATTACCAGTGAGTTAATAATTTTTAGAGTTTGGATTGCTTACTAATCTTCCCAAAGCATTTATTTTCTGTTAAGAATAAAAATAATAATGATCTCAGTTTGCAAAGCTTCACTGTAACCACATTTTGTAAATGTAGTGTATAGATTAGGGTCTAATTTAAAACTCAGCTGTGAAAGTCTCAGCCGGCTTCTCAATCTCCAGGCCGGGAAGTGGTAAGGCTGCTTTCATCGCCCTCAGGATGCGCAACCAGAGCGCAGGGCAAATGGAGCTTTTCTTTCCGAAGGTAAACCCAACGGAAGTGCTAGGTTCTGTCGCATGGGCCACTGTTGCCCTCTACAGCTCAGAGAGGTGCATTACAGCCTTGGGCTTCCTCGGTCAAGTCCTCTTGCAAGGTAAGCTCTTCTTAGGGTATTGTCACCCTTATTTGCATAAACAATGCAAATATGAGTTAAAAAGCTTAGGACAGCCTCTTTCCTAGACCTGAATTGCATAGGTGTTAGCTGGGACGATGGTGACCACGCGCCTCTCATGATTCAGCCGCTGGCCTGGACGGTTCACAAGGTAACTATCACAGGGAGAACTGAAAATTCCAGGCATATGTTTTCTGTATTTGGATAGATTATTTCTAATATGTTATATAAATATAATGCAAAACTGATGTTTCAATGTTTGGAGTTCTTTGATTAAATCATTAGTTTTTGAAAGGAAGTGGAATAGAAGAAATGGAGCTGGCAGGAGTAATATTTTCTTTAAAAACATACTCTTGGAGAGGCCACATGGGTTTCTAAAAAGAGTACTCTCTGAAGTGAGTGTAGGACTAGACCCTGGCTTTCTCAGTCTTAGATCATGACTTTGAACAGGTTATTGAACCTCAAGGTTGCTACCTGTAAAATCCAGGCAGTATCTTCCTCATTTTTTTTTTGAAAGGATTAAATAAAATTACTATGGAAACCCAGTGCTATGTAATGTGTTTCTAGAACAATTAATATTACTTGATCAATAAAGTTTTAAAACTGTGTAAGAGCTGCAGGTGTAGCTCAGTGGTAGAGTGCTTGTCTAACTTGTGTGAGAGCCTGGGTTAGATCCCCTGCATTGTACAAACAAACAAAAAATTTGTACATAAAACAAACCAAGTTATATTGAAGGTGAAAGGGGTGGGAAGTGAAAAAAGTGGGCCACATGGAGGGAGACTGGATTAGTCTTCATTTAAAATATATCTCATTGAAAATACCATGGATAGAAAATGGAATACAAACCTTACAAATTATAAACACGTTTCAAGTATAATAAAAGTCATTTCAGGTAGCATATTTGCTTAATGATTCTAACTTAGAAATGTAAGTTTAGCCTAACGGTTTAGTTTAAATTGGTTTAAAACTGTCATAATTTAACAACTGATTGGCTTATTTATAATTTTTTCTTTATAATCATATGACAAATACTAGTTGGGAATTAACTTTGGTAAACAAACAAACTCTAGCTCTCTTTTCTCCTCCATTATATATAAAGTAATAGTGTTATAACTTCCTTAAGTTTTTTTGTTTGTTTGTTGCTTTTTCATTTAAAACACCAAGATTTATCTTCCTGGATATAACTTCAAGGTCTTTACATATATTAACTGATTTGACTCTTAAAACAATCCTTCAAGGTAGGAATCATCATTTTCCCCAAGAAACTGAGATATAGATAATGTTAGTAAATTGCCAAAGGTCATACATTTTGTAAGTATTAGGTCCAAGTCTATCTTGGGCAATCTGTTTTTTTTTTTTTTAATTTGTTTTTTGCTTTTTCCGGTACTGGGGATTGAAATCACGACCTTGCACTTGCTAAATCCTCAGCCCCGGCAATCTAGTTTTAAAGAAAAGATAATACCTGGGCTGATGGCATACTTTGTGATAGTGGAAGAGGTCTTCCTTAGCATTTGCTAGGCTCTGGGTTCCATCCTAAGCACCAAAAGAAAGAAAGAATATAAAAAAGAAAGGAATGAGGGAAGGAATGGAGGAAAGGTAATACCTGTTGGCATACTGAACATTACATTTAGAAGACTACCTTTTATTTTACAAATCAGGAAATCAAGGTGACACGAAGGTGCAATAAATTAACTCTATGAAATTATATAGCTAGCAACTATTGGTTTTGGTTGAGAACGAACAACAATTCAAAGATGGCACTTTATTTCTTCTGTAAAGACAGCCAGTTTTAAGAGTACTTGATTTTGAAGAGTAAAATATAACAACAAATCCAAACGAACATGACCGTTCAATTGCTACTTTATTAGGAAATTAACAGTACATTTCCATGATAACTTTTCTCCAATATTACTACTTATAGAACCTCAAGGTTATAGTTTCAGAGTCCATTCTGTTTTAGTACAAGTTCATTGAAAACCACTAAGTAGGAAACACAAACTTCACCAGATAACTTTATAATCTGGTAAACAGACACACTGAGAGTTTTAATGGTTTTTATCAAATAGGAGAACAACTAATTTCTGGCAGCCTTGGTGGTATCTACAAAATTTTATTGTGTTGTGGTTTCATTTCCATTCGGTTTGAAATATCTTAAAATTTCTGATGTGACATCTTTGAAACCTGGTTATTTAGAAATAGCTTTTCATTTCTAGACAGTTGGAAATTTTTTGTTGTTTTGACTTATGATTTAATTCCATTGAGTCAAACAAAATACTTGGCAAGATTTTATTCCTTTTCAATATATTGAGAGTTTATGGCACAGAATATTATCTGCTTTGGTAAGAGTTTGTATGCACTTGAAGGCATTTTTTGCTCTTGTTGGAAGTCACCCGCTGCAGGTACTGCGAAACTGCCTGGGAAGCATCCACTGCTATGCCAGGGAACCACACCGTGGTGGGCTGGGAGGTGAGGGCTCCCTTGTCAGAAAAACTCTTCAGGAAAGAGGGAGGGACACCCACACACCTGGACAAGAGTCGCCTTGACTTTGCCGGGGTAGGCGCCCTCTAGCGGCAAAGTTTAGCATGTTCCACTTGGAAAGATGTTTACAAGATTTAGCTCTCCTGTGACAAGGAAAGCAAATGAATAGTAGAGCTGGCCCTGGTGGGCAACAAATTGGAAACTGCACACCTAGAACAACAGTATGTTTGTAACTCTTGCTAATGTCTATTAACTGTGTCTTATTACATTGTAAACTAGTGCAGGGATTGTATCAATGACAAAAGGACTGGGAATAAATACCCAGGATAGCCACAAAATACTCTATGTGGTATCATGTATTTTCTATAATTTTCTTTTCTATTTATCAATGAAATAAAGCCATCTTAGAATAGGTTTGTCAGTACATGGTGCTTGATACCAACATAATTTAATATTTTTCCCACAGAAATTAATAATATTTATATTTTCCTGTCTGTAACTCTTTAAAAGTTCTACAACGTATTTAAGACATTTATTAAAATAGTTAAAATTTAAGTCACAGTTGGTAGAGCAAGCACATTCTAGAAGAACAACAACACAAAAATGCAAAGGACGAGAGGGTTAAGTGTTCTGTGTCCTGTTGGAATGAAATATCAAGGCCGGCATATAGAAAGTGTAAATGTATTTCAGCTCAGACAGTGAAGTTATCAGCCCAGAACACATTTTGCCATCTACTTGGTAAATTAGTAATTTACTCTAATTACCCCAGTGAATATAAAAAACAAAGTAAAGTTGGGCCCCGTCTGGTGGCACATGCTTTGTTATCCTGACACTTGGCAGAAAGGTTGACTATACGTGGTTGGCCTAAGCTCCACAAATGGAAGGCCAGCCTGGGCTACATAGTGAATCTTTGTCTCAAATACACACACACACACACACACACACACTCACACACGGGAGAGAGACAGAGAGAGACAAGGGGAGAGAAATTAATTCAAATCAGGTTGGGAATAGTAAAAAGTGCTTACTTCACTAGGTCTTTGTTGAATTGAATTTCAGGTGAGTGGATTCAGGCATGACAGTCATTCTTCCAAATAGGAATGAGTGTTATGGTCAAGCGCCACATTTGACATATCACTCCCCAGGTTATTCCCCTAGTAAAAGTTCAGCTTTAGCAAAAGAGGAATGAGACTGCAGAAGTAGGTGGCAGTGTTGCCGAGAGGTTTGACGACAGTAAGTGATCGTGGGCTGTGCTGCACGTGAGGGCTACAGGCTGAGCACAGGAGTTGGGCACGTGTCACCGCTGGAAACAAGTAACCGTGGGGTGGAGGAAGTCATGTTTAGACTTTTATCTGCTTAGAAACTCCAGTAATAATGGCTTTGTTAAACATTACCTTGCTATCTCACACAAAAAAGCAATTTTATGTGGAAAAGGAATATCTTTGTTACTCAGAAGAGAAAATGTTTTCGATTTCCAATGAAAACTGATTTCCTATTCTAGTTTAGCAGTGCGTGATGTTTGCATTCCCCAGGGAAGCTGGCACATGTACAGACACGGCTGAATTCCCTCTGTAACCCCTGTTGTCCTTCCTCCCAGACCCCTCCACCTATCTCTTGATCCTCTTCCTTCTTTTGGAGCATATTTGCAGTCTAAAATTAGGCTTATAGCATTTTTGGGAAGACGGTTGACTTCAGAATACAACCATATGTGACTCTTCCTTTCAACATGGCATCATTCTTCGGAGAAAATCACTCGTGGAATATATATTATTTTTGTTCCCCAGTTTACAAAGGCAGAATTTGTCTATAAATGACCTTTGCCTGTTAGCGCTGCCCTACTACTGGAGTCTCTGTTATTGTGAGCAGAGAAAGCCAAGCTCGACTTTTAAATCTGCTCTGTGTGTAGCATGTGCCATCAGAATTACATGATATGCTTCTTAAAAATATTCTTGAGGGTATAAAGCGGGAATCTGACCCACCAGGAGGTGCCCTGAGCTGCCACTGAATTCTGTTATACATCTCCTTTTCCCATTTCTGACACCATCAGAATTCTGCCCTTTTCTGTATAGCCCATCCTACACTGAAGAGAAGTGGGAAAAATTACTAAAACAAAGCGTGCTAAAACAGCATGTTCATGCCTCGCTGCAAAATTATACTGACGTTCTTCTAAAAATAGTCCACAGTGGTTGGAAAGCGATGTCACCTATAACATGAACAGTTGACATATGAGTGTTTTTGGCAAGGCTAACTACTGAGAATTACAAGTATGTTTATGCATTTTTTCATTTTCTGAATAACCTACCATTATTTGAATGACAGTGAACTAGTAGACCTAGTAATACCACATGATTTTAACAATCTTAAATATTTTTGTGAATTCTTTCTTAAGCTTTGAAAATAAATTTTAATTA
>NW_004955457.1:6027999-6061220 GCF_000276665.1 Chinchilla lanigera
ATAATAATCATATTCATCCTAGGGAATTTGTACCTGAACATAACACGTCCTGATTCTTCTTTTTTCTGCAATCCACTCCCCTCTCTTTAGCTCTCTTCCTCTCCCTATTTTCCAAAGCTTTGTTTCCCTTTTTTCCTTCTAGGCTGTTTTTCTTTTCTTTTCTCCTGCAACCCTATTCTCTTTTAAATTGAATAATTTCTTCCTATTTTCCAATGTCTATTATTCATTTTGGTCTTTGTTTACCCTTTCAGTTTCTCATACCAGAGAAACAGTGCTACATTTGCACATGTGTATCTGATTTATTTCATTTTAGAGTATGATTTCAAGGTATATCCATTTACCTAGAAATGTTTTAAGTTTATCTTTCTTTATGGCAGAGTAGTACTCCACTGTATAAAAAATACCACGTTCTTTATCCATTCATCCACTGATGGGCTGTTCTTAAGATTTAGCTATTGAAAATTGTGCTGCTATAAGCATGGGTGTGCATATATTGCTGTTGTGTTATGTTTTTAATCTTTTTAGGAAGACATCAAGCAGAGGAATAGCTGAGTTAAATGGAACCTTTAGTTTTAGTTTTTTGAGGAATCTTCATACTGTTTTCTATAGCGATTGTACCAGTTTATACTCCCAACGACAGTAGAGGAGGGTTCTTTGTTCCTACAGCCCTGCCAGTATTTGATATTTATTGATTTCTTGATGATGACCATTTTTTCTGCAGTGAAATGGAATCTCAGTGTTTAAAATCGCATGTCTCAGGTGAGCAGTGATATAGAACATTTTTTCATATATTTATTTGCTGTTTGTACTTCTTCAGCTGACAAGTTTCATCTTTTCAGATGCCCATTTTTGGGGTTGTGCCTTTAAATCTGGGGGGTCGAATTTTTTTTAGTTCTTAAATGTTCTGGATATTAGTCCTTTGAGGACTAGCTGGAAAAAATTTTTTCCCGTTCTGAGGGTTGTCTCTTTACTCTGTTGATTTCTTTTGCTGTGGAAAAGCTTTTTAATTGATGGGATCCCATTGGTTGATTCTTTGTAATATTTCCTATGTGATCAGGGTTTTGTTCATAAAGTCTTTGCCTATGTCTATGTCTTCCAAAGTTCTGCTTATTCTCTCTTCCATCAGATTTAGAGTTTCTGTTTTAATATTTAGATCTTTGATCCATTTTGATTTTATTTAGTGCATGGTGAGAGATACAGGTTTAATTTTGCCATGTAGAAAGCCAATTTTCCCAGCACTATTAATTTATTTAAAAGAGAAAAAAACCCATAAAAACAATGACATAAAATTTCAAACTAAGATAGAAGGAGAGTAACAATAATTAGTACACTGCTTATTGTTATCTTCAAAGTAGTTGCTCAGATTACAAGATATGGGTGTGAAAAATTGATCAAACCATATAAGCATAAACCTTTCCTTTAAATAAACTAATAGAAATTAGTAGTATAGCTATCTTAAATATCTTGTATGTGTATTTACTTTTCCTTTTCTTTTCCTTTTTTCTCCTTTTCCCCTATCCCAATTGTTGTATAATTGTAGCATAATTTCAAGTCAGGGATTGTGATACCCATGCCTTGCCTTTGTTGCCCTGAGGATAAAATTTAAATGAAATTCATGTGTCCTTTTCACAGAGCAATACTTCATTTGCCCCCATCTAGTTTGTATTTTAGTGTCTACATTGAACTTTTTTTCCAGTTTTGCTCTGCTATAGCAGAGCTGAGGAATGTTAAACCTATGTTGAACTTCTACAATTTCTCTCATGTTAATACGTATAAAATTAAAAGTGGATAGCACAGGAAAAGAAATTTGCTCTCCAGAAAGGTGAAAAATACCATTCTGAGGTACAGTTATTGTCCTCTGGTGTACACTAATTTCAATGGATATGATAATCATGGCCTCTGCTCCTTTACAGAATTGTCACTGCCCACTTCAGACTTCAGTCTGGGATAAAATTAGAAGCTCATGTAGAAGTTTGCACAGTGCATTTAAGAGTATGATCTAAGAATTCTTTTTTAAAAAGTTTTTTTTTCAATCTAAAGGGCTAGTTTTCTTTCAAAACAAATAACCAAACTTTACAATTTTTTGTTTCCTTATCCCCTTTCCTTTCCTTTCCTTTCCTTTCCTTTCCTTTCCTTTCCTTTCCTTTCCTTTCCTTTCCTTTCCTTTCCTTTCCTTCCCTTCCCTTTCCTTTCCTTTCCTTCTTTTCCTTTCCTTTTATTTCATCCTCCTCATTCCTCCTCATTCCTAGCACAACTTGATCCTGTAGTCTCGGGCAGGTAAAGTAGTGTAGCGACAGGGAGGAGAGGTGAAGAACAGAGGTTCTGAGAAAAGCAGAGGGTGAAGAGCAGAGGGTCTGAGGCCCAGGAAGAGGGCACATCTCACTGGTAACAGCAGACTGAGTGGGTGGTCTGGTGTGGGAAGGCAGAGCCTGAGAAGCACACTTCCCAGTGGCTGAGGCAGCCCAGCAAGAGGTGATGAACATCAAAATGGGTCTCAGCTCATTTGGTTTTAAAACTCTAGACTGAATGTATTAAAAATTAAATTAGGGTGAAATACTTATTACATAAAGTTGTCTTATGTTTATTCACATAAAAGTTTTTACTTTCAGCTCATTGGATTATACGAAGCTCCGTCTTCTACAGCTCTCTCAATCCCCATTATGCCAAGGAGAAAGCAAGGAAAGGATGCTCTTGGAATAGCTACCCTGGTGTCCCTGGTGTCTGGAGGAAACCTTGGTCAGCGCTGTTTACCAGTGGAGTCTGGGGCATCCTCGACGGGTCTGATTCAACATCCTGAAATGTCACAAGCTCTTCCTGTGTGCCCTTCCAGTGAGGGAGGTACCACTGGTACTCACACACTCTACAGGGTTTATCAGTGTGAACTCACCCTGCTAGGGACTGAGTGCTCCTCAGCTGCTCATGGTTTGGGAATCGTCTATATTCTGCTTACATTTCTCAAATATAAAAACTCGGTTATGGAGGTTTGATGACCGATATTCATCTCTCATCCAACTATTGAAGAGCAAACCCTTCCCTACCTAACTCATCAGGAAAGTTTACATTTCCAATCAGGAATTTCTTTTGATGGAAGATATAGCTCCTTAGGTTGCCCATTCTATTTTCAGTTATGAAGTTTTTTTTACCTTGAGACAGAACTGTCTCTCAATATCTTGGGCCCAGTGAAAACTGCCCTGTGCATGAGGGTCACAGGAAGTGAAGTGTAGCCCATCTTTCCCGTGACAGCCATTCAAATACTTAAGGCATCGTGTTCTTTTTTGTCTGCCATGTCTTCTTCTCCACTAGCAACCCCAGCTCTTCTGTGGCTCATCACATCGTACGGTTTTCTGGAGTATCTCATCTTCTTGATGCTAATTCATCTTCACATGTTCCTATTTTTTAAATGTTCCTCTTGTCTTTATGAGTCAAGAAGTGAGCGTAGTATCCAAAATTAATTCCTCTTCACAGTTTTTGTCCCAATACTAGCAATTTAGTGTTTCTATGTATAAAATTTAACTATCATTGTTGCAATGTTTCCATATATCTAAAACAATTCTGAATTTGAAACAGAACATTTCAGGTACATAGTAAGTTAACAGTATAGAAATAAGTTTTCTGGCAGTTTCTGTAATATTCCATAAGATGGAGCTATATTACTATGAAAAAATATATTTTCCACTTCATAAAGCTTGACATTAAGTAGTCATCTGCTATGTATTTATTCTTTCCAAAACTGTTTAAAAAATAATCATTTTTTCTAAATAAAGACATTAATGTGCTAAAATCCATCATTTAAATTAGAGGTAGTAAAGGTTTATAAAAGACCAGAACGTAAATACCTTAGAATTTGTGCATCATTTCTATCAAAACTACTCACATTTTCCATTGCAACCTAAAAGTAATCATGGAAAATACATGCATACATTGATCAGGGTGACTGTGTACAAATAAAACTTTCTTTACAAAACAAGTGACTATACCATAAGCTGCAGTTTGATAACTTTTAATATAAATCACATGCAGCTGAGCCACAGAGTTATCAGTGACTACTGTTACCCAGCCAAAATAGGTCTTGATGTGCAGACTCCAGGGTGTATCCTCCATGCTCTTTCCTGCTGTTATTCAACCCTTTCTGTAATTCTCTCCCCTTAGGTGTTGGCAAAGATTCTTCTTACCTTTGCAAAGGTAATGAGCTGTCACTTTCAGGCCACAGTTTATCATAGATAGCTCTGTCTTCCTTGTTGTGTGATGAATAAGTGACCATGTTGGGGAAATTCTCATGGAGAGAAGTTAAGAGTCATTTCTTCCAACAGCAAACCAGAGCTCTCAGTCCTACAGTCACAACGAAAGAAACTCTGCCAGAAGCCTGAACAGATGGAAATGGGAGCTATCTCCCCTTCAGGCTGTAGAAGAGAATCTGGCCCGGGCTAGCACTGCAATTGCAACCTTCCAGATGACTCACTTGGATTCTTGACCTATAAAACCCGGAGATAAGTAATGTGTGCTTTTCCAGCTGCTGCTTATTGTGCAGAAAAATGACATGCAAGTTTCATCTTTTTATTTACATCCATGGCATACATACACATAATCAATACAGTTATGTGTATACACACAGGTATATTTTTATATACACAGGTTCATATATATCATATCAAGTAAAGAATATATTTCTATGACATCCTGAACACTATACCTGCAACATAAATTCTTAACTACTTGATTTATTTGTGTATGACTCAAGATCTGAGTGTTGTTTTACAGTATGGTATTTCAAGTTCTTTCTTCACTGTAACTTAAAAGTAGTAGAAAACTTTTTCTTAACTGTGAAAGCCACTCTAATTAGGCCTCCTCTAGAGTACAGTTTTAAGTTTACTAACTTTTGATCAATTGTAGGTTATTAATTATGATAATTTGGAGACATCTAGTTTATTATCTATAATGATACTACTAGAGTATTAAAATACTGTGAAGTAAATTTTGAAATGCCAGTATAAAATAACTTAGGTTAAATAAATACTAATACTAAGAACATTAAGTTTTGCAAATTATATGAAAGCTCTAATCTACGCAGAATATGCAGGGACATATAAATAGAATTTTTTATTAACTATAGCATCTGTTTCTCAATTATGCAAGTTAAGATTTACTATGTGTGTCTCAGTATTTTTTGTGTTACTGTAACAAAATGCTCAATGCTAGATACTTTGTAAGGGGAAGAAGTTTATTTGATTCATGATTCTGGTAGCTGGAAGGTTGGAACAGCAGGTGCCAGTGTCCTAGAGAGTCCCCTGCTGTCTCACAGCATGGTAGAGATGCAGACAGGGACCTGACTCCATGCAGACAGGAGAGGAAGTATGTGGTGAGAGAGGAAACAAGAGAGAAAGAGGAGCAGCTGGGGTTCTCTTTTTCTAACAACCTGCTCCCTGAGGAACTAATACATTCCTAGTTGACTTGCTGCACTCCTAGAAGATGTCAGTAATCCATTCATGCATGTGGAGCTCTATGACCTAATTTTGTTACAGGAGTCACCACTTCTGAAAGATTCTACCACCTGAACACTGTAGTCCCAGGAACCAAGCCTCTAGCACATGAGCCTCTGGGTACTAACTATATGCAAATCATAGTGCTCTATTTGAAGGCCACTTTTTAGCTCATAAATCAGTTAGTCAGTGATGTGTATTTGTAACCACAAATAACCAATTCCAGCACATTTTCATTGCTTCTGGTTAAACCATGTATTCGTTAGCAGTCACACCCTTTTCTTCTCCCTTCCTCTCCAGCACCTGGGCTTTACTAACTTACTTTCTGACTTCGGTGTTTCTTCTCCACATTTCTGAAAAATAACACCATAAACATGTGGTTTTGTATCTGATTCCATCACTTAGCATGCCTCAAGATTTGCCCATATGGTAGTGTGTACCAGTACTTTATTCCTTTCTGTAGCACAAATCATTTTTCAAAGTCATTCCACATTTATACCAGTGATATAGCAGGGCTCTGATTTCTTTTTGCCAACACTTGATATGGTCAGTCTTTTTTATTATAACCACCCTATTGTAAGTGAAATGATATCTCATCATGATTTTGATTTACATTTCCTAACAGCTAATGATGTTTCACATTATTTTTATTGTCTTATTGACCATTACATGTCTTTTCTGATGAAATATTGATTCAAATCCTTTATAATCTGTGTTATCTTTTCATAATTGAATTGTAGGAGTTATTATGTAGTATTAAGGATATTAGAATCATATCACTGTATGACTTGTGAATGTTTTTTCCCATTCTGAGAGTTTTTAAACTTTAAAATCCTTATTTACAAATAACTATTTTTAGATGTCAATGATCTTTTTCCCTTTGATGGCTTGTAGTTTTAGTGTCATATTTAAGAAAGCATTGTCTAATTCTAGATCCTTGTGTTGTACATATATTTCTACAAAATTTTTACCGTGTTAATTTTTATGTTTGTCTTTATTTATCTTGAGTGAATTTTTGTGTATTTGTGAGTTATAGGTCCAGTTTCATTCTTTTGAATTCAAATAACCAATCGGACTCTTGTAGTAAGTTTAGAAATCACAAGTTGTGACTTTTCCAACCTAGACCTCTTTAAAGATCTTTGTGGCTACCCTGGGTCTTTTGTATTTCCACATGAATTTTAGTATAATTTTGTTAATTTCTGCAAAGGGTTAGCTGGGATTTTGATCAAGATGGGATTAAAACTGTAAATCAGTTGGGGAATATTGTGATTTAAAAATATGAAGTCTTCTTACTAGCATAAGAGTATCTTTCCATTCATTTGTTGTCTTTAATTTCTTTCAGCAATATTTTATGCTTTCTATGTATAAGCCTTGCACTTATATTGTCAAATTTATCCATAAGTATCTTAATAATTTCCATGGTACTTTAAATAGAATTATGTTTATAATTTTATTTTCAGGTTTTTAATTGCTAGTGTATAGAAATACAATTAATTTTATAAATTAATATATTCTGTAATATAAATATAATATACATATACAACTGATTTGTTCTAATGGCTTTTGTGTGTATACATTCTTTAGGATTATATTGATATAGAACCACGCTTTGGCAATTATAGGTTTACTTATTCCTTTCCCATTAAGATACATGATTGTGCCATTTAAAAAAATATTTTTAGTTGAATTTTACCTGTATAATTTGTACTAAAGGGTTTATTTACCTGTGCATGAAAATTTTCCCTAACTTTTTCGTTTGATAAGAAAAGCCACTTTCCTTTCATTTAAAATGTAATTTGTTTGAAATGAGCAAGTCTACCTACAAATGTAATGAAGGGACCAACACAATAAGAAAATAAGGTTCAAACCAGGAAAAAATGAAATATATAAAAATAAATTTTAAACTGAAAATATACTGAATTCACATATAATTGTTCATCACAGTTTTTATCATTTTAACACAATACATAAAGTTGTAAAATTTCTTTGATGTTTTTGAAACTCCAAAATCAGTGAATGTGATCATAAAATGTTTTAGCTTTACATTCCCCCTTTTGAAATGAATATGTGTTTATTATGTTTATTATAGATATATAGCAGAAACTGTTATTTCATCTCCATTAATATAAATTCCTCTTAGGTTCTTTTGTTATTAATTTTGTAATATAGTGATGGAAGGCATATACCTTCTCTTTCCCAATGCTTTTATAAATAAAGTATCTCAAATACATGACACGTATTCACACCACATTTTTTCATTAAACCAGAGCTTTTTTTTTTTTTTTTTTTTTTTTTTTTGGTTTGTTTGGTTTTTCTCCGGCACCGGGAACCGAACTCACGACCTTGCACTTGCCAGGCAGGCGCTTTGCCGCTGAGCTAAATCCCCAGCCCCTAAACCAGAGCTTTTAAAGATAGAAAATACTATGTAACTCACTGAAAACTATCATACAGACTGCATATTCACATTTTCTAGGCCACTTTTGTCTGAAATATCTTCATTTCACTTGCTACTTTAAAGTGACATGTGTTGGTCATTTGAGAAATGAAAATTAAAACATCACTGAGATACCTTCTCACCCCGGAAAGAATGGCTATCATCAAGAAATCAACCAATAACAAATGCTGGTGGGGGTGTAGGGGAAAAACGACCTCTTCTTCACCATTGTGGGAGTGTAGAATGGTGCAACCATGGTGGAAATCAGTGTGGAGATTCCTCAAAAAACTAGGATTAGAGGTCCCACTTGACCCTGCTATTCCACTTCTGAGTATTTTCCCAGAAGAACTGAAAATATCTTACCAGTGATATATGTGCACCCATTTTTATAGCAGCACAATTTGTCACAGCTAAATCATGGTAACAACCCAAATGCCCATCAACCAAGGAATGGATAAAAAAGACATGGTATTTTTATACAATGGAGTATTACTCAGATATAAAGAAAGATAAACTCAAGCCTTTTTAGGTAAATAGATGCAATTAGAGATCATACTGATACATGAAATAAATCAGACCTGCATGTGTAAACATCATATTGTCTTCCTAGTATAAGAAACTGAAAGAGTAAATAAAATCCAAAAGGTGCAATAGATACTGTGAAAAGGAAAGAAATTGCTCAAAAGGAAAGAACAACTGGGATGGGGGAAAGGAGAAAAGAAAGAAAGAAGGAAAGGGCATATATGTGTATATATATATATATATATATATATATATATATATATACACACACACACACATATACATATATGCATATATACACAAACACACACAAGATAGCTAAAATAATTGTACTAGTAATTTCTATTGGTGTTTTGAAAAGAAGAGTTAATGCTTTATTGTTTGATGAATTTTGCATGCTTATATCTGGTAATCTGAGCAACTACTTTGTTTTGTTTTGTTTTGGTTTTTTTTTTTTTGGTTTTTTTCCGGTACCAGGACCGAACTCACGACCTTGCGCTTGCCAGGCAGGCGCTTTTGCCGCTGAGCTAAATCCCCAGCCCCTGAGCAACTACTTTGAAGATAACAGTATGTTGAGCTGTGAACTTGCTTCACGTTCACGTGCCTCCTCCGTCATTCCCAGCCTCCCCACTCTGCTCTTGGGAAATTGCTGCTAATTTTTTGGTGTTGATTACTTAAGCTTTTGCCGCATATAGAATTTAATTAGATTATTTCACATAATTAGGATCTCTTATAATTTCAGAGTTGTCTCTTAGCTGCTTTGTCCTTTACTAAATTTTCTTGGTTTTATACTCACTTATTTTAATATTATAGAAGTATGATTCAATATCAAGTTATTGGTGAAAAAAACCCCACTTTTTTACTCCAACTGTCCAGATATTCAAACGTCACGTCTCCTTAGAATTTATTTAAATAATCATTATCATTTAGAAATGTTTATCAGTGGTCATGGTGCCAATGAAGATATTAACATATCAACCAAGGTTTGTCTTCTCAAGCACAAAGATATAATACAGAATCATATTTTTACTAATGTGTGGAAAGCCTAAATTAAGTAGGTGAAAGTAGTGATGGTGACCACAAAGTGTACTCTGAGGGCTTTGAGGTACACGTCACTAACTTTCAAATTCGCTGCTCTCTCCCTGTGATTCAGAGGCAAAATGTGGCTGATGCCACCCAGTGGGCAGGAAACCGCAGCCAGTGTCTCCAATGTGTGTGCAGCGTGTGACTTCAAAGTGCTTGCTACAGTGCTCACGCATGCTAACCATATTCTTCCTCCACCCGTGTCCTGTACTGACTTCTATTTGCAGAGCATAATGAGTTTGCAGAATGTGCCTAGCAAGAGAGGCTGTGACACATAATTCCCAGGCTTCTGCTTAATGTGATCCACACTTCTACACAGTGCCAAGTAGCACTAAGTTTCCACAAATAACTCCCAATGAACACCATGAAACTTTGTGGAACTTGTACCCTGTGTACTGGCTTTGAAAGACCTTAATTTATGGTTATGAAATGAATAGGTTTTATCTTTTTCTGCTAAGATAATCATTCTGAAATATTTGTTTACATCTCCAATCCACCTCTGAAATTTAATTGGCTTGACTGGCTTGTGCATTACCTTGCAGAAGTTTTAAGACAAAATAAGAGAAATAACAAAAACAGAAAAAATACAACTTTTAAAAACTGAGTTAAAACTGTAGAAGTATATACTCTTGAGAAAACAGAAAGGATTCATAGCAAAGACCAAGGGTCAATAGATAGGGAGGTGCACACCTGTAATTCCAGCCTTCTGAAGGCAGAGGGAAGGAAGGTCAGAGTATGAAAGATCAGAAGTTTGAGTCTAGCCTGAGCAATTTAGTGACTTAGTGAGACCTTACCTCAAAACATGAAATAAAAATAAGGGATGGGGATTAACATAGTGTGAAGGTTCTAGATTCTGTCCTCAGTGCTAAAAATATAAAATCAAGACCAAAGGTCAAAAACGCATATCACGTTTTTATTTTTTGAGGAATCGTCATACTGATTTCCATAATTGGACCCAGCTATTCCCCTTCTAGGCACCTTCCTGAAAAGAATTAAAGACATCATATACAGTGATACACGCCTACCCGTGTTTATGGCAGCATAATTTATAATAGCTAAATCTTGCAAGAGAACTATATGTCCATTAACAGATGATTTAATAAAGAACATGTGGCATTTGTACACAATGGAATAGTACTCTGACATTAGCAAGATAAACTTCAGTCATTTTCAGGAAAATGGATGCACCTCCAGGCCATACTCTTAATTGAACTAAGTCAGACACACAAATTTAAATATCACATGGTTTCCTTATATGAAAAGCCCAAAATATACATAAAAAGCAAGTGAAAGATAGTTAATAGGAGATAGGCAGATCTTTTGCAAAAGGGAAGCACACAGAGAGATGGAGGGGAAGGAAAGGGGATAAAAAGAGAATTAAGATATTAAAAAGAAATAAGTTATGTACAAGTGCAAACTCCACATAAGGAATATATGTACAGTAAACAAGAACTAAAAATAATTGGGAAAAAATCAATTGGGTTGAGTGGATCAGCTGGGTTGAGTGGAATTTCTAGCATTAGTTTTCTGAGGAACCTCCATACTGATTTCCTTAGTGGTTGTACGTTTTTATTCATACTGGCAGTGTGGAAAGGTTCTTTCTCCCTCTGTAGCAGCCTTCTCCACAGGTTTCTGCTGTGTTATTGGTGCACAGGTTGTGTCCATGTCTATTCTGTGGTGATTTTTCAAGTGATGTGAAGCTGATGTTGGGTGGAGCCTGTTGTTTCTCACAAGTTCCTTTGTAATCCGATGAGTATTGCTGCTATTTGAACAAACAGGGAACTGTGGTAACTGTCTGGAAATAGCGCACTAGAGAGGAAGGAAAATGGAGATTAGTTTCACATAAATCCAACAAATAAGACAAGTTCCAGGAGGAGGAAATAGACCAAAAGGAGTATGTGAGAGAATAGACTACAAGTGAACAGTTTTTCATTGACTGTTTTGGAAGAGATGATAAGAATGCGTCAGTGTTCACTCTTCTCTGTGCTTATGAACTAACTGGTTCTCTCTTTTTTCACAGAGGTGCGTATGTTCATTTCGATACCTAAGGTTTCCACTGACTAATAAGAGTTTTGCATGATTGAGGCTGCAGTTGCTGCTAATTCAATGGTGACTAAACCTTCCAGGGAATAGAAATCTGCCTACACTCTCTACATGTGAGTTACTCAAAACGTATTTCTTCATTTTGCTTTTGTCTTTCTCTTTTCTCTATTTCTTGATCTACATCTCTCTTTTTGGGTCTGTCTATCTCTGTCTCTCTGTCTCTGTCTCTCTGTCTCTGTCTCTGTCTCTGTCTCTCTCTCTCACACACACATACATACACACAGACAATTTTGTTTAAAGGAATTTTAGGAAAACTGTTTCCAGGAAACTGAAGTACTGGAGCTTGAAACCAGACCCTTCACCTCACCCTTTATTGTTTACTTTAGACGGGATCTTCCCAGTTCACTTAGCTGCCCAGGCTGGAGTCCCCCAAACTTGGTGTCCCTCTTGCTTCAGCTTCTCAGAGTGCTGGGGTTGGCGGCTTGTGTTCACAGTTTTTGTTCCCTTATCTTTGAATAAAAGGGAGTAAATAACCAAGAAGAATCGCACGTAGAACATGAATGTTTATTGGTTTGAGTTTTTGCATCTTCATCAATGAGAAAAAGGCAATGTTAAATTAAGGGAGTTTAGATATTGAAAAATTTCAGAATTATTTTTAAAATCATTGTCATGACAATTTGAAGAAGTGTTTCCTAATTTGTATCATAGTAGTCTGTCTTGAAAAACAAAGTATTCTTTTCTCTAAAAGAATTTCAAAGAAAATTGTCTTTGCTTTTAAATATAACATATATATTTTGATTTCTGACATCCTATTAGACATCTTTAACAGTATTTGAGAAATTGTAATTCTTTTGAGATTGAAGGTAAAAACACTGCATAATCTCTCTTTCATAAGAATTGCTACTCTGGCCCATTATGATGAAAGTCTCATCCACATTTCTTATTGTCATTCACATGTAGACATTTCCCCTTAAAATGCTATTTATTATAGAGGACCAAAAGAAATACATTTTGCTTGGATTTTACACCAGTTACAAAGATGGATGGCTGGTATTCATATTTTTGAATAAATGCCATCTGTTTAGAGATAAAACTAATTTATTAGTACTCTTGGATTAAGACATTATCAATACTGGACAAGTATTCAACACACTTATTTTAAGGTTTGCTTTTAGATATTGTTTTCTTGTCTCTCAATCTCAAAGCAGATACTGCGGGGTGAAAGGCAGATATTTTAGAGAAAGAACATTTAAGTTCGGTGAGATTTATGCTCAGTTTGTAGAGCTGTACGTTCCTTGACAGAATGATCTTTGCAATAAATGATCCATTGATCATTCATTACAAAGAAATGGCTGGTAGCACATTGAAGTACTTTGACCCAGACTTTCTAAGTTGACAAATTTCCTTTTGTTCAGACAACAGCATTATAATAATCTCTTATCTAAGAGAATGACAGTGTAGAATGAAGCACTACATCCACAAATTGTGGAGAATAATAGCATCTGTTTCTCATCAGCTAGAGAAGCTAGCTGGCAATAATGTGTCATACATGCATGTACAATTTTTTCTATTTTGAATAATTTCTATGTTTGTTGTCAGAGTCAATTTTATTATTGATTTTTGTTTTTGGCACTGGGAATCAAACTCAGGACCTTGAGCTTGCTAGGCAGGCGCTTGTGCTGCTAAACTGTATCCTCAGCCCTACAAGTAACTTTTAAGAGTTTTGGAGTTACCAGCATCAGGCACTGTGATTGGAAATGTTACACTGTAACTGTCTGTGAAAGATTTCACCTCAGTGGAGAATTGGAAGGTAAAGACTTTTTTTTTTTGAAGTCGCACCAGTCAACTCTCACTTTTCCTACCATTACAGGTGGGGAAAGGAAGGAATCATTATTGGAAGTGCGTGCAATCTGGGAATGCAGTGGGTCACAGCGCAGTGTTTAAAGAGCCGTACAATACCTACTCTGACAATGGAGTGATGGCAGCAGAGTATTCTTAACACCTGACACAGTCATTTGAAGGACAGCAAGAGCACACTTCTGCATCGTATTATCCTCCTTTATAAATACACTTGTGAAGGCATACGTTATGTGAGAAATTGCAATTTGAGATTAGCCAGGTTCCAGCGTGTTTCTTCTCATTTCACCAGTGTATAGTGTGTCTTGCAGCACAGAGAAAAACAGTGTAAACTCACTCACCATCTGTCCATTACAGCCTCAACAAGTTCACTGTGGGCGGGATACACCAGAGCCTCATTGCAAACCCAGACATGTATAATACAAGGAGCTTAAATATTTATTCTACTTTTCCCTTCTAAATCCAGAAGACATGGTAGCAAACAGATGATCAAGGTAATAATGTATCCCTAACTAATCAGAATGTTAAGTATCAACCCACTGTATTCTCTGAATGAAACTTAGTTCAAATAATTGGAAGGTATGAATAGAAATAATAACAAAAGAATTCTTTTCTATTTAGAAAGTTGAGAGAGTCAAATTGCTTCCACTTAACTCAATAATGAACAAAAAAATCAGAATATAGTAGAGAAAGGAAATCTGTATTTAAATTGGAAATATAATGCTCCATCTGTTATACACACTGTATATGGTATTCATAGAGAAGATGAAAAGACAGATTCCTGCAATGTGTTGAAACTGCAGACTTTGTACATCGTAAACTGAATGCTACGTGAGAAATGATAACATTTCCTTGTTTCTGCCCTTCAAATATTATTATTGTTGCATTATACAGTTAATATTCACTAGTATTTATTATATATTTACTATTCTGATTTAAATTCCTTCCTAAATCTTCCCTTATCTTTGATCTAAGCATCTACATTCATTTTCTTTGCTCGAATAATTGATATTTTGGTGAGAGTTGCTGCTGATTTCTATTATCTTGCTTTTCTTCAAAATATTTTCCATATGTATGTTAACAGATATTTTTACTCTGCATTGAATTCTAAGTTGAATATTTTTTATTTTTCACAATTTTAAAAATACCATTTTATTTTTTCTGGCCTCCATTGATTCCAGCAAAACATGAACTTTCTGTCTTACTGTGACTTCTTTGAAAAGCAATGTGGACATTTTTCTTTGGTATTTGGTTTGCAGCAGTTTTACTATGATGTTCTTAGACGCAGCTTGCTTTGTATTTATTCTGCTTAGCAGTCTGGATGCTTCTGGAGTTTGTGGTTTTATTTGTTTCATAACTGGAAATATGAAATATTTTTCCTGTCCCATTTTTCCCTTTTCTTTCAGTGATTCTGTTTATACATACATTTGCCCTAATCTCAGTGTCTGTATAATTTCTATCTCACAGTTCAAGAATTTACCTTTACATACCTTATGCTAGTAATTTAATTAGTTGTAGGTTTTAGCACTAGACATTCCATTTAACTTAGTTTTCTAATTCCTGGCTCTGTGTTCAAATTTATTATCTTATTTAAATTCTTCAAAATAACTCATTAAAGTTGGTATAAAGTCTACATGGAAGGACTCCATTATCTGTATTCCCTATGGATCTGTTTTGATTATCTGTTTTCACCTCTCATTTGTTGCTTACTGCTTTTTACACCTCTGTGATTTTGACTGAATGAGTGGTATTATGTAAGACAAATTTTGGAGACAGTTTGAGGTTGTTCATGATGTTCTCTTTCTACGTAGAATGTTTGTATCTTTCAGTTATCTAAGGTAGACGTTGTAGCTGCCACCAGACCCTAAGGTGTTCCCACTCCTGTTTCATGAACCCTATTTTCCATATCACTTGAGCCTGTTAAGCTCTGCTGACCTCCTTAGGGGACTTTTTTGTGAAGCAAGGAAGGGCCTCCTGCTTACTCAGCATATACTCTGCCCCTGAGCTACACTTTCAATGACATCTGATGCTATCACACTGCAAATGCTTTAAGGATATGGGTAGTCTCTTCACATAATTTTTAAAGAATGATTTGCCCAAAATTTCTAATTATTCTGGGATGATGGATTTGAAAAAACTTAATCTACCATGAACTTTAATATATATAATGTTGATATACTTCAATTTTTTCATGGCTAGTATTATCCTGTTTTATCTTCCCTATATTAAATTTATATAAATGAGCTTAGTTTCAGCATTAGCACCATTTTTGTTTTTTTTGAGTAATAATGCATTATTCTATGTATATTGATCTTAGATGAATCAATAATATTCTTGTTTTGTAACTAGAACAATTCAAAATATGCAATAAATATTGTAACATTGGGCTTTTCCTTCATAGGCTTGTTCTTAACATGCATTTAAATTGTATGAAAAGCATATTTTTTATGCTTCAACCCAGGCATACATTTCAGCTGGCCTTAATTACTGTTTCTTTATATTTTCCTCCCACCTTTCAGATATTTCTATTTGTTTTAGTCAAACTTCACTTCTGAAATATTGTTTCAATTATTTTTGGCTCTTTTCTCAATATTCTATGGTATTTTATATTCCAAAGATTTGATTTTCTGAAATACTTACATGAATTTTATTGATGTTACTTTTTTTTTTCTCTACTTTTTTTGGAGGGGGAGGTTTTCCAGTACCAGGAACCAAACTCACGACCTTGCTCTTGCCAGGCAGGTGCTGTGCCACTGAGCTAAATCCCCAGCCCCTGATGTTACTTTTAAATAACGCTTACTTGTCTCAATTTTATCCTGTTTCATCTCATCCCAGCCCCATATTTTAAAATTTTGATGTATTTCCATTATATGTATTATATCATACCATCAATTTAGCCATATTCTTCTTTTCTGTAGAAGATATCTTACACTCTTTTAAAGATGATAATAATAGTTTATGTATGTATGTATGCATGCATTTTACTTATGTATACACACATATTTTTAAAAAACATTTCTGATCTTCATTTTTTTACTGTTAACCACTTGTATACTAAGTACACTGTTTTTAAAATCCAAATACTTGTTAACATGTATTGCAAATGTATACTAATGAAAAATAAATAAATATAAAAAATAAATTAATGCTTAGAAATATATGTACAGATTTCCCCTTTTAGACACAAAAGAATAACAAGCTTGCAGCAGATTTAAATATCAGTCTTCATCATTTATTCTTCAATAGCCATAGCTATTATCTTCACCCTTGCTGTAGCCTCATGTTGAGCAGAAGACGCTTTCCTTCCCGTTATGGTAGAGCTTCGCCAATGGGATATTAGTCGGTCTGGCAGAGTACCGAAGAGTATTTATATGGAGTAACTTGATCTCTTCCATTTCTGTCAGTGCCAATAGAAAAACATATTCTGGGTGGCCCAGGATCTCAGAAGAATGAGATACATGTGTCACAACCACAGATGGTTCCCACAGTCTCAACACAAGTTCTTGAGCTAATCTGAAATCAAGTTAGCCCAGTAGATCTTAAGTCACCTGAAAGAGACATGCTTTTTATCGTGTGCCCCTGAGTTGTAGGGTTGTTTGGTGTGCATATTAGTTTGACAACAGTTTACAGATACACACGTTTATAAATAACTTGTTAGTACTTATTAGATTGAAATGAATATGCAATGAAATCAATCATTCTTCATTCTTATAACTCCCATATTGAAATTTAGGGCTAATTTGAATTATGAATAAATTTCACATCAGTACTTATTGGTTCTAAATTGGTTCTCACATTTGTGTGTCCAAATATTTTTTGTTTTTTTCTTGCTTGATCCACCTTTCCCATCCATACTTGTCTCAGAAAAAAAGTTACGGAAGTAATTTTCAACATATTATCTGAATCCAACCAATAATGTAGTTAGCAGAATTTAAAGAAAAGGCATTGCATCTTTTTGAATCACTCATTTGGCCATTTCTTATACTGCTGTTGATTACTTTCCAAAAATAAGCCCTTGTGAGTTTTAAAATAATTACTTCCAGTACTTTGGTAATCAAACCAATTAGAGTTTTCCAAGCAAGTATATTCTCAGAATTTATTTTAGTCATAAAATAACAATGTTAAATTCATAATGTGCACTATTGCACCTTAAATTCATTTTTCCACTCTGAAAGTGAACAATTTCATGCATTATATGATCATAGTGTTCTGATAACTCCTAAAATAATTAAAATATACTTAGCTTACTTTGATGGAGTAGTTTTAGCATACACACACACACATCAAATTCTGAACAGTAACTAGATCAAAGTCAGAATGTTGAAGTAGTGTTGATAAGGCAAGGTTTTCTGGGATCACAACACTTGAGAACTAACTTTTTCTGCAGACATGTACAGATTCCCATGCATAAGGAGCTTACCACATTGGAAATTTCTTATTATTTCTTTGTTAAAAACTTTTGTTGTTTTTATGCTTTGCAAAAAATTATATTGTTCCTTTCAACAGTTGGAGTTATTTTGCTTGACAGAAATTCTAATTCCTCTGTCTGTCTATCTGTCTCTGTCTCTCTTTCTCTGGAAAAAAACAGCAAAATTTCTACAAGAATGCCTTTCTAAAATTCAACTAATCTTACATGAATAATTAACATGAAGTAAGTAGAAGAATTGAAAAGGGTAAAACTTACTGGGTCCCCCTGTGTCTCCATGCAGGCAAATGGGCCACTGAGGACATTATCTTATAGCAAATGGAGCAATCCACATGCCTAATGCAAATTCATGAGGAAGCTCATAATTAAGGCAATAATATATTGTAAATTGTATTACTGGTAATTGTGAAAATTGAAGAACCCTAGTAGTACTTTTCTTTTTACAGGAAAACTAGTATTTTTGAAATGACTCACTAGAAAAAAATTACCCTTCTTATAAAAATGTGGTTAGTAGATTCTTAAAAGGGATTGATAGTTTTCTGGGAAAGTGAGGCACTTCAAACAGTGACAGCAGATGTTTCTGGGAGGTTTTTTTTCACACGCTTTAGAACTACTTCCTGTCATGGCAGACAGAGTATGGCGCCATCTCACACTACTTACACTGTGATATTTGTCCTTCAAATATTTTAATACATTATTTATGAGTGATTTGGATTTCTAGGGTGGAAGTACATGATAAGATCCAGGTGATGACTCTTTTCAAAGAAAAAGAGGAAATTGATACTTCTCTCAGAAACTTATTCAAGTGAAAAGAGTCTAATTTAACAGGAAGAAGTTATTTCACATAGTATAAAAATTGCTCATTTGTCTGTCATTGTGGTGAGATAACGGCACAAATCCTTTAAGCGTCAAAATTACCAAGAAAAGGCAGTGTTGAGTTTTTAATTTGGGGTTGTGTTTTCTTGTTCACTCCAGTAATTTTATTATATAAAAAAGAACCAGAGCTTCATATTCTAAGGCACAGACTGAAGGTTTAATACCATAAATAAATGTAAAATTAATTTACCTGACTACCCATTCAAAAGAATAAAACCATTTAAATTTAATAATAGTTGACTAAGTAGCATTATATGATAACATTTTATCAGGTATATTGAATTATCTAAATATCTTTGGACTTAAAGAATTACTCTATCTTTTGATAACATTTGATGATCTTCATCATTGTTATTCTATACTTTTTTTGTTTTTTGTTTTTCTTCCTGTACCAGGATTCAAACTCATGACCTTGCACTTCCCAGGCAGGTGCTTTGCCGCTGAGCTAAATCCCCAGCACTTGTTATTCTATACTTTAATGAGAAATTGTATGGTATTATATTAAGTGGTCATTTCACTGACAGGATCTGTGAAATATATGGGTTTGCTTTTTCAGAGTTGTGTTGGGATCACACAATGCTAAGGTTTACAGCATCCTAGACTATTAGAAATGAAACCTATTATATGGGACTGCCCTGCAGAGGCTGGAGTTGATATAGAGGTAGGGAAAGAATTTACCAAGATCAGAATGAGAGAAAGACAAAAGTTTGTTTATACTGTATAGTCGAGGGGCTGCATTCCCAAGAGAGGAGTTGCAGAGTCAGGATGAGAGGCTGGTGTTTTTATATGAGATTGAAGACGGGGAAAGGAGTTTGAATTTGCAAATCTAGATATTCTGGGAAGTTTTTTCTTAGTCACCTGGTTTCTGCTGATCGTTCAGGAATACCTTCGTCGTATATAAGGTTGTGCACTAAAGTTGCAAACTGACACGTCATTTACTCCAGCCTCGCAGAGGCCCCTTTAATTTTACGGAAGGAAATCTATCCACCTTAGCTCCTTGAGAGAAGCTGGGTTAGGGTGACAGTTTCTTATCCTGGGCAGTCTCTGGTCAGTGTTCATGGACTGTCTCGTAACTGCCCAGTATGTTCTTGGCATGATTGTGTCAACAACGACATTTTGTTGCTGAGAGTTTTGTGGTGGAAATAAGAGTTAAAATTCTCTTTTGTCACCATGAAACTATGTCTTACAATAAATTGGTTTGCTCTATTCTTGTTTAAAACCGAGTTGTATTTTCATCAACACAATGAAGAAGCCAGCTATTTGTCATTGTTGCTCTTTTGAAACTGACTTGAGACTTGCAACAATGAGACATTCCTTTAGAATTATACACCCTTATTATTTGGTTCAATTTTCCAGTTTCTCTTCCCTTGGTAATATTTGCTTTGAAATTTTGACTCACGTGTAAACATCATTTTGAAAGGTAAATAAGATGCAAAAGGTACAATAGACATTGTGAAAGGGAAAGAAACTGCTCAAAGAAAAGAACTGGGATGGGGGAAAGAAGAAAAGAAGAAAGGGAAAAAATATATATCTATGCATAAGATAGCTACAATAATTGTACTACTAATTTATATTAGTGAATCAAAAGGAACACTTAATATTTATATTGTTTGATCAATTTTGCATGCCTCTATGAATCTGGTAATCTGGGTAACTACCTTGAAGACAGCGATATGTGATATAATACCCATTGTTAATTTCCTATCATCTTGTTTTGAAATTCTGTATCATTTTTATTGTTTTTTTATTTCTCTGTAAAATAAAAAAAACATTTGAGTGTAAAATTTGAAGTCCATAGAGAATTTGTATTCCTAACTTAGTGCCTCTAAGCTTGTTGTTCTGCACTTATAAAATGTGTGGAAGTTGACTTCAGGGGTGGTAACTTTTGCCACACATTTTACTCTTTGCTTACCTAATCCTTAACATCTCCTGTCGCCATTAGAACATTTACAAGATTGTATTAGCTAGTATTACAGGACTCACCATGGCAAGTGATCATCCACCTGTCTAGGAAAGTGGCTAAATGTTTATTTTAGTTAATAACTAAAATATAAGTAGCAAACTGACAAGGCCTTTACAAAAAGTATTGGCTCTGGAGATGAGAACTAATTCTTGAAAATGCCCAAGAATTATATATACTTGATGTTATCTGTTATGGTTTGCATCTGGATGTCCCCCAAAAGCCTCGTGCAGTCATGGGGTAACCTTCTAGAGTTTATGACTGATTCATGGGTTTGAGTGCTACACCGGCCCTGGAGTGGATAGTTTGCATATAACATAAGGGAAGGAAAGAGGCTGCTTTCTTCTGCTCCTCCACTATGCCCTTGTTGCTTTTGCTGTCTTCCGCTGCCATGAACAGTTGCACCCTGCCATGTGCCACCCTGCCTTACAGCCAGCCGTGTATGGACTGAAACCACCACAAATTGTGAGCCAAATAAACCTTTCCTTCCTTGATTTTGGGTGTCACATACTCTGTCTCAGCAATGAGAGAAGAGTAACCAAGACATTATCTATTAGCTATACATTGTTTTATAAATTAATTAAATAAATAGCCCCCTAATGTCACAAGGTTAACCCTCTGCTTCCTCTAAAAAAAAAAAAAAAAAAACTAGCAACTTTTAGAGTACTTCGTAGAATGTAAGAAATCCAGTTAAATATGAACTCAACAGTCTTCCAAACCCATTAGTTCTGAAACTATTGGTTTTTTTGAGAACATTAAAAAAAAATTCTACCAGCAAATATCTGTTCTTTATAGAATGGATAAAAGTTATATATTAACTTGATTGGATTAAGAACTTTCTGACAGATTAGGAAAGCACACTTCTAGGTGTGTCTGTGGGGCGCTTCCAGAGATGAGCGGCATGTGGGTCAGCAAACTGAGGCGACAGGGGAGGCGCAGCCTGATTTTAGGTGCACCCATCCAGTAGGTTTGCAGCCTGGATGGGAAAATTGGGAAAGAATGGAAGCTGGTGCAGCTTTGAAAAGCTCCACTGTACTGGAGTGGGGCCTTTTGTTACTGCCAGCACCTGTAGATTCCAGATTCCAGTTTCATCAACATTTCCAGGTGGACTTACACCACCAGCAATTCTTCAGGGAGCTTGTAACCCTTCAGTCTGCCATGGGTATTTCATCCTTTTTCTGCAACTTCAGGCTTCTTGGACGGAGCAGCTACTGGGTCCTCTGGCTCTCAAGCACACAGATGGCCATTGTGGATGCTCCTGCCTCTAATCCTATAAGCCTGCTTAGTAACTCCCCTCGGGAGGAATAGCTATAACTAAGAATAAAATTAAATGTGTAGTTATATAAATATAATTATATGCATTGTAATATAATTATATATCCAAATCATGTACATATGCATATAATTACATAATCATTTTTTCTATTATGTCATTATTTTTTCTTTATATATATGTATATAGATATAATTTTTTTCTATTGATTCTGTTCCTCTAGAGAGGAATCAACCCAAAAAAGAAATAGTGGCAGTTCAATAGTGTGAAAAGTTCTTGGTAGAATCTTTCTATGATTAGGTGTTGTGACATTTGAACTGAATCAACAACTTGACTGGATTAAGAGATTTTTGGAGAGGTGATGGATTGTAGAGGTGTAATACTCATCAGTGGGTTCATTTACTGGTGTGCATAGCTGAATATGCTGTAAGGAGGCTGGATACGCTTGAATGTGGGTCACCGGAGGTGGTCAGTGCAGAGCATGTCTTACATCTCTTGTTACACTGTTTTCCTGCTCAGCTCTCCTGCTCTTTGCGAGCTGAGCAACCTTGCTCCACCAGGATCCTCTGTTCCTGCCTTGGAGCAATGCTTTTCCTCCTGCACAAGTGGACTAAATCCTCCAAAACCCTGAGCCTAATAAACACTCCTCTTGTAAGTTTCAGGTGTCAGGTATGGTGTTTCAGTGAAAAGAGGTGAGAAACACATCCTGCAGGAGAAGAACTCAGGACCCAGTCTCTTTCAATCCAGTGCCAGACAATAATATTATTTACCACGGGAACTTCTGGAATTTACCACTCAGGTAAACTGAAAAAGACACTTAGATAAAAGCAAAAGTGAGACAAGTTGGTTGAGCTTTGAGATTGGCATATTTGTTGATCTTTTTCAAGTTGTCTACTTTAATCCTCAAATAATATCCTGAAACTGTATTTTTTTAAACCTCATCCTAAGTGTAAGAAATTAGTGTCAATAAATTAAAAAGGCTTACTTATGCAGGCTAGAATTTCAAGCCAAGCTTTTCCCATTTCAATGTCCTTTATAGTTCCATATCACAGAAACAGATGGCGTATAAATATGGACACAGATTTTAATCCCTTTGTTGGGATCAAATATGGATACATTTCTACTTCACTTTAGAAGGTAAATTGATGCAGAAGTCCTAAATTCCTCATATTAAAATCTAGAGAATTGATTGTTGTTGTTATTATTATTATTATTATTATTATTATTATTATCAGTACCAGGAATTGAACTCAGGACTTTCTGCTTGCCAGGCAGGCACTATACTTCTGAGCTATGTCCCTGACCCGAAGATCTAGTGAATTTTAAAAAAATAAAATTTGAAATAAAATACTGGATAAGAGTACCTATCTTCCCCTCCTATAAAAAATACTTCAAAAATAGAAGAAATTTCCACAAACAATAAACCTGCAATCCCATGGAAAACAGTAAGAGGAACCACTAACATTCAGAAGTCCTGATATTTAAGAAGTTCTGCCCAGGACACATGCAGCATGCTGAGACGTGGGAGTGGAGTGGGCACTCTCCAGGATGAGCCGTCATATGTGGAGGAGGAAAGTTACCTGGGCACCAGTTTGGGACAGTTG
Organism: Chinchilla lanigera; assembly: GCF_000276665.1. Classification (NCBI taxonomy): domain Eukaryota; kingdom Metazoa; phylum Chordata; class Mammalia; order Rodentia; family Chinchillidae; genus Chinchilla; species Chinchilla lanigera. The sequence goes on from NW_004955457.1 coordinate 6,051,555, forward strand.
AGTGTACTGCTTGCACACGTTTGCGTATATGCCAAATACCGTAGCAGCAGTGTGTACTTCTGCTTGATAATTAGACAACTGAAGGTGGTAACTGGGCTGAGAGACCACGCAAATCATCATGTTAGCAATGAAATCCAGGAAAATGAAGATTTTGTGAGCAGAGCAAATGCTTCCTATCAATTTATCGCCAGAGGGCGTTCAAGGCAAACAATCAGTGTACATCACTGGACAGAGAAGTTCAAATAATGAGATAGCCCCCAAACTAGGAATCAATAAATATGTGGTATTACAGTGAAACAATGAAGCTATTGGTGGAAGTAGAAGATCGTATAAGCATTTCCTGAAACTAGCTGATGGTTTCTAAAAAAAATTAAAAATTCTTTTATTCCACAATTCAACAAAATCATGCCTAGGTAGAGAGCTAAGAAGACTAAATTCAGGTTTTGAAGATAGTTAAAACTGAAAATGGATAAAAAATATTGTGACATATTCAAATCATTATTATTCAGCATAAAAAAATAAGCAGCTAATAATATGTAGACTACATGAAAAATCATGAAAGTATTATACTGAGTGCAATAAGCCAGAAATTACAAACATTGTGACTTCATACAAGTGGATTTCAAGAAGAGGAAATTGAATGTAAGATCATAAATATCAGAATATTGTCAGTATCTTTGTATTTGAGGTGGCATAGCCTGGACAAGGCAGGAGGAAACTTTCTAGAGTAATGGAAACCATCTAGATTTTAAGCCAAGAAATGGTTAAAAGGGTGCACTGATTTGTTAAAACTCATTGAATTTGGGCTTGGCTACAGTTGGGAGGCACATCACATATTCAGCATGCGTAAGGCTCAGATTTGATCCCCAGTATCAAAAAAGAAAAGAAGAGAAGAAAATCACTGTGTTTTATTAGATTCACAAAGGTAGTCCATGATAGATACTTATACCTTGAAAAAGCTATTTTGTGCTAAAGCTTCTTAGCAAATTAGAAACAGAAGGAAAATGTTCTTAAGTGAGTAATTTTTTTTAGTTTTTCCTTTCTTATGAGTACATTTTTGGCTTACATAGTGAGTACATTCCTTGTAGGTAGTTGGTACATGCATCTAACGTGTCTCAATTTTTTCATTCCCTTTCCTTACTTCCCTCCTACATCCATCTCTTTATTCCCTTCCCATTTGAAAAAGATCTATCTCTCTACTTCCTATTGTCTTTCATGTTGCTCTTTATTTATATTTTGTTTCTCATATAAGAGAAATCTTGTGATATTTAAGCTTCTGTGTCTGATTTATTTCACTTAACTTTGGCCTCAAGGTGCGTCTATTTTCCTACAAATGACTCAAGTTTATCATTCTTTGTGGCAGAGTAGTACTACATTATGTATAAATAATATATTTGCTTTACCAATTTATCTGTTGATGGAATATATTCTGCCTCTGAAATTTAGCTATTATAAATTGTGCTTCTATAAACATAGGTATACATGTATCACTGTGGTGTGATGCTTTTAATTCTTCTGGAAAGATAAATAAGAGGGGAACACCTGGGTCAAATGGAATCTCTATTTTTTGCTTTTTGAGGAACATTCATACTGATTTCCAGAGCGGTTGCATTAATTTACATTCCAACCAACAAGGTAGAAGGGTTCTGTTTTCCTGCAGCCTTGTCAGTATTTGTTATTATCTGATTTCTTGATGATGGGCATTATTTCTGGGATAAGACAGATTCTCAGTGTTATTTTAACTTGCATTTCTTAGCAGCCAGATAATTTGAAATTTTTATGTATTTTGACTATTTTATTTCTTGTCCTGAAAAATGTCTATTCCTCTCAGTTCTTCAGTTTTTGGATAGATCTTTTATTGGGGGTGTCTACTTTTTGAGTTTTTATATATTGTAGATATTAGTCTTCGGTCTGAGGAATAGCTGGCAAAAAGTAGTTCCCATTCTGTAGGTTGTATCTTCACTTTCTTGGTGGTTTTCTTTGCAGTGCAGAAGCTTTTTAATTTGATGTGATCCCATTTGCAGGAGCTTGGTACTATTTCTTTTGCCGCTGGGATTCTATTCAGGAAATCCTTGGTTTGCCTATGAATCAAAGAGTTTTTCTTATTTTATATTTCTGAAGATTAAATGTTTCTCCTTTAACGTTTAGACCTTTGATCCATTTAGTTTAGTACATAATATATGAGATCCAGTTTTAATCTTCTGGATGTGGATAGACAATTTCCCCAGCACCATTTACTAAAGAGGCTATCTTTCCTCCAGTGTATGTTTCCCGCCCCTTTCTTAAGGATTTAACAGCTGAATGTTCCTGAGATTGTTTTTGCATCCTTTATTCTGATCCTTTGATCTACATGCCTGTTTTAGTGCCTGTACCATGCTATTCTTATTGCTGTACTGTAACTTCAAATCCGGAATTATGATACCTGCTGCTTTCCTTTTGTTATTCAGGATTGCTGTTGTTATTTTGAGTCTGTCCTGGTTCCATATTAACTTTAGGATTGTTTTCTCTACTTCTGTGAAGAATTCTGCAAAATCTGCATATCAGTTTTTGAAGTATGGCCATTTTGACTATATTGTTTTCCCTATCAGAACAGAGAATACTATATCTTTCCATTTTCCAATGTCTTTTTTGATATCTTTTATTAGAATATTTTAGTTTTCATTGTAGTAATCTTTTACTTCCTTGCTTTGATTAATACCCAAGTATTTAATTTTGCTTGAGGCTATTGTGAATAGCACAGTTTTTCCTAATTTCTTTCTCACTGAGGTCATAATTGGTGTATAGGAACACTATTATTTTTTGCTTGTTGTTTTTTTTATCCTGCTACATTACTGAATTAGGTTATTAATTTGAGGACAGTTTTGGTAGAATTTTTTGGTTCTTATATGTAGGGGATATATGGTCTTCAAATAATGATAATTTGACTTCTATCCATATCCCCTTTATCCTGAAGCTATAAGGTGCTTGCAAAACACATAAGAAAAAATTTGCATGATCTTTACTTAAGGGAGAAAATAATATGATTTATTGTATTGTGTATGTATATATATTTATATTTCCTCAAAACTAGTCAATAATCTAATGCAATCCTGGTAAATACCTTGAAATGAATGTTTTGATAAAAATTATGACATTTAATCAATGAATTTATGATATTTAATGAATGTTATCCTAATGACTATTTAATTTTTTGGAATCTATGCTATTTAGACCATTTTTATAAAATTTGATAGTTCATTCTAAGATGCATCAAATGAAGAAGATAGTTGATGATAATGAAACCACCAACAGAATGAAGAGACAACCTACAGAATGGGAAAATATTTTGTGTCAACCACTCCTCAGACACAGGACTAATGACTAGAAATATAAAGAGATCAAATTATACTGCCAAAATCTAATAACCTAATCCAAAAATGGGTATCTGAAATGAACAGACACTTCTCAGATGAGGAAACAGAAATGGCCAATAAATATGTGAAAAAAATGTTCAAAATTACTGGCCTTTAGAGAAATGCGAATTAAAACAATCTTGAGATCTCATCTTACCCCAGGAAGAATGTCCATCATCAAGAAATCAAGCAAAAATAAATGCTGGTGAGGCTGAAGATAAAAGGAGAACTTATTCATTGCTGGTGGGAGTGTAAACTGGTACAGCCACTGAGGAAATGTATGGAGATTCCTTAAAAAAGTAAAACTAGAAATCGCATATGACCCAGCTATTCCCCCTCTAGAAATCTTCCCCAAAGAGTTGAGGTCATTATGCTACAGTCATACATACATACCCATGTTTATAGCAGCACAATCCACAATATGCAAATCTTGGAAACAGCCTGTATGCCCAACAACAGATGAATGAATAAAGAAAATGTGGTATTTATAGACAATGGAGTACTGTTCTGCCATAAAAAATATAAACTGGAGGCATGATTAGGTAAATGAATGCACCTTGAGAGCATAATTTTATGTGAAATAAATCAGATATATAAGTTTAATTATTTGTTTGCTTCTCTTCTAGGAGAAACTCCAAATATAAATAAGGAGCAAAATAAAGGAGATATTGGGGAATAGGTAGGCAGCTTTCAAATTGGAAAGGAGACAGGAAATGGAGGGATGTGGGAAGGAAGGGAGGAATTTTAAAGCAAAAAGTTGAAGAGAACATTGGAAACAGCTTTTTCAAATGGGGAGGGTAAGAAAGACTTTGAGGGAGCAGAGAAAGGGAGGATGGGAAGGGAATTATAAAAAATAAAGGTTTGCTATGCACGTTTATGTATGCCCCAAGATAAATATAATCATTATATACTACAAACATGGACTAAAATGAATAAAAGATGAATAGTTGTTTGGAATAAAATGAATGAAGAAAAATAAATAGTTGTTTGGAATTCTCATGTCATTTAACAGGCTTAAAAAGACCACATCCTCTTTCTTAGCACATTTTTCTTTAACGCTTTTGCTAGAAAATATTACCATCCCCTAATTTCTCATGGCTCATATTCTGTCTGATTTCCGTCCTTTAGATGCTTAAATGAAAGTTTCTAATGTCCATTAAAAATTTCTGACATGCATGGGCAGAACATAAATGTAGTTATGTTAAAAATATCTTAACATGTGTATCTCAAAAAATGTATTTATTATACATACCAATCTGTCCTCACTTTGAAAGCCCAAATCTTTTAAATTAGAAATTATGGAAATAAAAATGCCATTATATAGTAATCTTTAAACTAATTTAATTTAATCATAAAACTTCGTGATAAATGAGTTAGTGATTAAATGTACTGTAAGAAATCTATAATATTTTGAATCAGTTCTCTGTATTTGGAAACGATAGGCACATATATAAATAATCATAATGGAAATTACAAATTTGTTAACACTGAACAGTAAGTAAAATGCTACCTTTTAACACTTGGCATGTTAAAACTTACTGAAATCCTCATAGGAGCACAGTGTTCAGTTTTAATAAATTTGTAATTTCCATTATGATTATTTAAATGTGCCTATCATTTCCAAATACAGGGAACTGATTCAAACTATTATTTGAAAGAGTATTATAGTCACATAACATGTAGCCACTTTTTTTATTTTTAGATTTCTTACAGTGCATTCAATCACTAACTCAGCTAAATCATATAATTTGTTAGCAAATTAAATTTCTTTAATTACATTGAACTAAATTTCTTCACAAATTTTTCTACATATTTTAAAAAGGAAAATTATGAAGTCGATGACACCAGAGGATTCAACATATATTTACATGTTTTTCAGGTGAACTTGGCAATAGAAAAGTAAATATAGAAAGAATATCTGTTCCCACAACTACTAATTTTAGAATTTGAAATCAATTAATTTAAATATGAGCCTTGAGTTGGAGAGAAAAATAACACATTATTTAAAATTAACAAATGTTGTGTGGGAAAATTGAATCAACAGTAGCCAGGAGCTCCGGAGAAGAAAGGAAATTTTATTTAATGCTGGCAGACCCCAGAGGAGTATTCTTCAAAGTATGAGGTGATGATTACAGAAAGTTTGTCTTTTTTATAGGTGACATGCTGGAGTTACAAATAAACTAAAATAAGCGTAGCTGAAGTCTATGTTACAAGTGGTATCTTGTAGTGAGCACAGCTGTATGTAGCAAACTTGTTTTTAGCAGATTCATAGAATATATATAAACAAGATGGCTATGATTGTACTACTAATTTCTATTGGTTTATTGAAAGAAACAGTTTTGCTTAATTTTTTAAATCAATTTTGCATGACTATATAACAATATGCAACATAACAACTGTTTTTGACTTCCTATCATCTTGTTTTGAAATTCTGTATCATTTTTAATGTTTTTCATTTTTAATTTTCTTTAAAATAAAAAAAGAAGCTTTAATTTGCTAACAAATTATATGATTTAGCTGAGTTTAAGTGGAAGAGAACAGAATGGCTGCAGATTTATTGAACAAAATGGCTGTAGTTAGGTCACGATTTCTGTTTTATTGGTGCATGCTAAATAAATCTTTATGGTATACTGACAAGGACAGTTATACAAAAAATTGAAAAAATGAAATTTTAAAATAAAATAAACAATGTATTCTACTCAAATCATTTTCACAAAGTATGTCACAGGAAATAAAGCAAAAAGATTTTTAAACGAGCAATATTAATAATTATAAACTACAAAAGAGTAGAATTAGTACATATATTTACTGCATCTTGAAAAATCCAATAGAAACAATAAAAATAACAAAGAAAATCTTCTAAAGTAGAAATTATGAATAATAACTCCAGTCTATGGCCATACCACCCTCAATACACCTGATCTAATCTGAATAAAAACTCCATTAGATTTTAAATTAAAAATTATATACAACTCTAAGAATCTTTGATAATGTATGTTGAAAATAAAAGGAAGTAATTATTGACAAGACTGACACTCATTTTCCCTGCTGTCAGAATTCCCAGGCTGGCTGTTCCCAGCCACCTAAGCTGGAGAGTAGTCACAGTCTGGATCCCACATCCTGTGGCCACCCCACTGGCTTTGTTAGAACTCACTTTAGCAGGATATGGCAGATTGAAAACAAACCATTGGCTGTTGCTATGGCAGCTGTTGCTATGTTGATATGGAGCCTTTGTTATCCAACTATCTTCCCCAAGCTCACCTTCCCCTTTGCCTCACCCCACATAAGCTCTTCCCACTAACCCTCCACAAAAAGCCAGTTCTATAAATTCTGGATGGACTCTCCTTTGGAGTGACTCCTGCAAGTCCCACCCAGAACCTTACGTTCAAGCTGGCTGTGTTCTTTTACTGGGACACCATGGTCTTACCTAACAATTATATATATAATACGATCTCAGTTTTGTAAAAATTCTCATACATACAAAATTCTCATACATACATATAATATGATCTCAGTTTTGTAAAAATTCTCATACATACAGTTTTGTAAAAATTCTCATACATAAAATTCTCATACATACAAAAATTCTCATACATACAAAACTCATACAGTTTTGTAAAAATTCTCTTTACAATTGGAAACAGCCTGTATGTATGCAGAATTTGTAAAAATTCTCATACATTACTGTAAAAATTCTCATCTCATACATGATCTCAGTTTTGTAAAAATTCTCATACATTTTTATTTCCCTTTGTAAAAGAAAATACACCAAACATCAAAATTAGTGTAAGATTTCAACTTTATTTCATGAAGATTTTATGGAATTTTCCACATCTCTACCATAGGTACCTGTTATTTTTCAATTAGCAATTAAATAAAGTGTATTGTTCCAAACCAAAGCCATTTGGAAGTATCGTGAATGACAGCTATTTAACTAATTTTTTTCTCTCTACTACTCAGACATCTCCATGGCTTTCCCTTCATTCCACACACATTTCTAACAGGTTGTTTTTGGAAGAGCTGTGCAAAGCTTCTGGGGGAGGCTTTCTCCCCTGGCACAGTACGAGTTATACTTTCATTGCATTTAAGATTCCATCAGAATTTAATCTGGTAAGATATTCTATCAGTCAGTCATTTTAATGATAATTTTGGTTGAAGTTTCTTTATGTCTTTTACTTCTATCTGAAAAAATTACTTTGTCATACTGAGAAGGGACATCCCTCAAAGGCAAAAGTAGTAAAGGAATGCTATCCTATTGTTTGGTAAGTTAGTGGTTAAGGCAGCAACTGGAATAGGATGATGTTTTTGCTTCAGTTTATTAAGCCATTTATCAAAACGGTGACAAATTTTATAGCATTTTGATTAATTAAGTTAGGATTTCATGAATTGAGAACATTTAGTAAGCCTGGGTGACATCATTTTCATTTAAAAAGTAAGAGTAGCAGGTAGATGCTATTGTGTCATAAATGTGAGTAAATATGACATGGTACTTTTCTATGAGCACAGAAGCACAAAAAGTACTGTGAATAAATGTCTCTCTAATCTGAATAAATGCCTCTCTCCATTCAAGCCCAATGGCATTTAAACCAATCTTGCTGTTTCCTAAGATTTTCTTTTTCCTTTGAATAACATCTTAATAAAAGAATATAATTAGTTTTCTCTTGCTGCTGTAATAAACTACCACACCTTAAATGGCTTAGAACAACACAAACATAGGTCTATTAACTTGCAATTCTAGGGGGAGGTGCATATATTGCTGTGGTATGATGCTTTTCATTCTTTCAAGAAGATTCCCCAAATGGGAATATCTGGGCCAAATGGGACAATTAGATTTTTCAGGAATCTCCACACTGATTTCCATAGTCTACACTCCCACCAACATTGAAGAAGTGTTCCTTTTCCCCACAGCCCCTCCGGCATTTCTTATTGGTTGAGTTTGTCTTCTTTTTTCAAAAGAGATCCTCTTTGCATCATAGATTAAATACAATATTTATTAACATTTATTCTTAAAGTGTTTTAAGTTTTTTCATGAGATATTTGTCTTATATTAACCTAGCATGTTCTTAATCTAATAATCTATTTGTTGGATATCCATTTGACCCAGCTACTCCCTTTCTAGGTATCTTCCTGAAAAGTTAAAGCCATCATATTATAGTGATACATACATACTCATGTTTAGAGTAGCACAATTTATAATAGATGAATTCTGGAAGACAGCTATAGGTTTATCAACAGATGAGTGAATGAATAAAGCAAATGTGGTATTTATATATCATGATATTTACACACAACAAAAAAAGAAGAAAAATCATCATTTGTGAGAATATGGATGCACCTTAGACCACAACTTTAAGTGAAATAAACCAGACACGCAAACTTAAATATCACCTGGTTTCTCTTATATGAGACTAGCCCCTCCCCCGGTGAATAGCAAAATAAAAGACAGATGATAAGAAATTGGAAGGTAGATCTTTCTCATATGGGAAGGGAATTAAGAAGTGAAGGGGATGGGAAGGATTAAAAACATTTAAAATGTGTCATATACCTGTCCCATCTCACCGTAAGGAATGTAATCATTACATATTGGAAACACATTTCAAAAACATTTTAAGATAAATGCTAATTTACTTAATTGATACTATTAGTGTCTTTTGTTCATTAAAAAGAAACTTTTGTCTTTTTATTTGTTTGTTTCTTCCTTCTAAGAGAGAATCTTTTTGTTTATAATTTATAGTCTGAGAAACATTTCGGCCATTCTTATAAGATCATGATACACAGTATATTACCAAAAAATAAAATCCAGAGAATTACTAAAAATGAGTCAATAAATTTATTTTTTGTTATATGTGATTTTATCTCTTCTACAATTAAAGGCAAATTCTTTATGTTCTAGCACTAATACCATATGTATGTAAATTTTGGAATTCCAAATTGTGGAGACTGTTCTACTTATTTTCATAGGATGACAACTTGAATAACCAGTAGATTATTCTGGTTCACACATACTGTGGAATACAAACACAAATTGTTGGTGTAATGTAGATTGAGAGAACTAAACATGGTTACCAAATGGACTCCCATAGCTTATTCCCTCTTTCAAGGAAGCAGGAATTTTCCTTATCACTCTCTCATTTTCATGATTCTTGGATTTAAAAAAGCCTTAAGATAACCAATAATGGAATGTAATCATCTTTGCATAATTGGCAATTTAAGTTCATTTATACTGTTTTTGTACTTTTTTTTATTTTAAAGAATAAAAGAAGGATAACATAAT